>NC_053022.1:491937792-492080718 GCF_003073215.2 Triticum urartu | reverse complement strand
ATACAAACTACACGATCTTGTGTTATGCTTAGGATTGGGTCTTGTCCATCACATCATTCTCCTAATGATGTGATCCCGTTATCAACGACATCCAATGTCCATGGTCAGGAAACCGTAACCATCTGTTGATCAACGAGCTAGTCAACTAGAGGCTTACTAGGGACATGGTGTTGTCTATGTATCCACACATGTATCTGAGTTTCCTATCAATACAATTATAGCATGGATAATAAACGATTATCATGAACAAGGAAATATAATAATAATCAATTTATTATTGCCTCTAGGGCATATTTCCAACAGTCTCCCACTTGCACTAGAGTCAATAATCTAGTTCACATCGATATGTGATTAACACTCAAGGTCACATCCCCATGTGACTAACACCCAAAGAGTTTACTAGAGTCAATAATCTAGTTCACATTTACCATGTGATTAACACTCGATGAGTTCTGGGTTTGATCATGTTGCTTGTGAGAGAGGTTTTAGTCAACGGGTCTGAACCTTTCAGATCTGTGTGTGCTTTACAAATCTCTATGTCATCTCCTAGAAGTAGCTACCACGTTCTATTTGGAGCTATTCCAAATAACTGTTCTACTTGGAGCTATTCTAAATTGTTGCTCCATTATACGTATCCGGTATCTCTACTCAGAGCTTCCGGATAGGTGTTAAGCTTGCATCGACGTAACCCTTTACGACGAACTCTTTTACCACCTCCATAATCGAGAAAATTCCTTAGTCCACTAGTTACTAAGGATAACTTTGACCGTTGTCCTGTGATCCATTCTTGGATCACTCTTGTACCCCTTGACTGACTCATGGCAAGGCACACTTCAGGTGCGGTACACAGCATAGCATACTGTAGAGCCTATGTCTTAAGCATAGGGTACGACCTTCGTCCTTTCTCTCTATTCTGCCGTGGTCGAGCTTTAAGTCTTAACTTCATACCTTACAACTCAGGCAAGAACTCCTTCTTTGACTGATTCATCTTGAACACCTTCAAGATCATGTCAAGGAATGTGCTCATTTGAAAGTACCATTTAAGCGTTTTGATCTATCCTTATAGATCTTGATGCTCAATGCTCAAGTAGCTTAATCCAGGTTTTCCATTGAAAAACACTTTCCAAATAACCCTATATGCTTTCTAGAAATTTTACGTCATTTCTGATCAACAATATGTCAACAACATATACTCATCAGAAATTCTATAGTGCTCCCACTCACTTCTTTGGAAATACAAGTTTCTCATAAACTTTGTATAAACCCAAAATCTTTGATCATCATCAAAGCATACATTCCAACTCCGAGATGCTTACTCCAGTCCTTAGAAGGATTGCTGGAGCTTTGCATACTTATTAGCATCTTTCAGGATTGACAAAACCTTCCGGTTGTATCACATACAACCTTTCCTCAAGAAAATCGTCGAGGAAACAATGTTTTGACATCCTATCTGCAAGATTTCATAAATAAAGCAGTAATCGCTAATATAATTCCAACAGACTCTTAGCATCGCTACGAGTGAGAAAGTCTCATCATAGTCAACTCCTTGAACTTGTCGGAAAACATCTTAACGACAAGTCGAGCTTTCTTAATGGTGATACATACCATCATTGTCTGTCTTCCTTTTAAAATCCATCTGTACTCAACAGCCTCACGACCATCGAGCTGTTCTGTCAAAGTCTACACTTTGTTTCCATACATGGATCCTCTCTCGGATTTTATGGCCTCGAGCCATTTATCGGAATCCGGGCCCACCATCGCTTCTCCATAGCTCGTAGGTTCATTGTTGTCTAGCAACATGACTTCCAAGACAGGATTACGTACTACTCTGAAGTAGTACGCATCCTTGTCATCCCACGAGGTTTGGGAGTGACTTGATCCGAAGTCTCATGATCAATATCATAAGCTTCCACTTCAATTGGTGTAGGTGCCACAGGAACAACTCTTTGTGCCCTGCTATACACTAGTTGAAGTGACGGTTCAATAACCTCATCAAGTCTCCACCATCCTCCCACTCAATTCTTTCGAGAGAAACTTTTCCTCGAGAAAGGACCCGATTCTAGAAACAATCCCTTATTGGTTTCGAAACTGAGACAGGAGGTATACCCAACTGTTTTGGGTGTCCTATGAAGATGTATTTATCCGCTTTGGGTTCGAGCTTATCGGCCTGAAACTTATTCACATAAGCGTCGCAGCCCCAAACTTTTAAGAAATGACTGCTTAGGTTTCTCTAAACCATAGTTCATACGGTGTCATCTCATCGGAATTACGTGGTGCCCTATTTAAAGTGAATGTGGTTGTCTCTAATGCCTAACCCATAAACTATCGTGGTAATTCGATAAGAGACATCATGGTATGCATCATATCCAATAGGGTGCAGTTATGATGTTCGGACACACCATCACACTATGGTGTTCCAGGCTGTATCAGTTGTGAAACAATTTCCACAATGTCTTAATTCTGTGCCAAACTCGTAATTCAGATATTCATCTCTACGATCATATCATAGACATTTTTTATCCTCTTGTCACGATGATCTTTCAACTTCACCCTGAAATTACTTGAACCTTTCAATAATCAGACTCATGATTCATCAAGTAAATATACTAAACATCTACTCAAATCATCTTTGAAGTAAGAACATAACGATATCCACTACACGCCTCAGCACTCATTGGACTGCACACATCAAAATGTATTACTTCCAACAAGTTGCTTTCTAGTTCCATTTTACTGAAAATGAGGCTTTCAGTCATCTTGCCCATGTGGTATGATTTGCATGTCTCAAGTGATTCAAAATCAAGTGAGTCCAAACGCTCCATTTGCATGGAGTTTCTTCATGCATATACACCAATAGACATGGTTCGCATGCCTCAAACTTTTCAAAAACGAGTGAGCCCAAAGATCCATCAACATGGAGCTTCTTCATGCGTTTTATACCGATATGACTTACGTGGCAGTGCCACAAGTAGGTGGTACTATCATTACTATCTTATATCTTTTGGCATGAACATGTGTATCACTATGATCGAGATTCAATGAACCATTCATTTTAGGTGCAAGATCATTGAAGGTATTATTCAAATAAACAGAGTAACCATTATTCTCCTTAAACGAATAACCGTATTGCGATAGACATAATCCAGTCATGTCTATGCTCAACGCAAACACCAAATAACAATTATTTAGGTTTCAATACCAATCTCGATGGTAGAGGGAGCGTACGATATTTGATCAACCTTGGAAATACTTCCAACACATATCGTCATCTCACCTTTAGCTAGTCTCCGTTTATTCTGTAGCTTTTATTTCGAGTTACTAACACTTAGCAACTGAACTGGTATCTAATACCCTGGTGCTACTAGGAGTACTAGTAAAGTACACATTAACACAATGTATATCCAATATACTTCTATCGACCTTGCCAGCCTTCTTATCTACCAAGTATCTAGGGTAATTCTGCCCCAGTGGTTGTTCCCCTTATTACAGAAGCACTTAGTCTCGGGTTTGGGTTCAACCTTGGGTTTCTTCACTAGAGCAGCAGCTGAATTGCCGTTTCATGAAGTATCCCTTTGTTCCCTTGCCCTTCTTGAAACTAGTGGTTTCACCAACCATCAACAATTGATGCTCCTTCTTGATTTCTACTTTGGTGTCAAACATCGCGAATATCTCAAGGATCATCACATATGTCCCTGATATATTATAGTTCATCACGAAGCTCTAGCAGCTTGGTGGTAATGACTTCGGAGAAACACCACTATCTTATCTGGAAGATCAACTCCCACTCGATTCAAATGATTGTTGTACTCAGACAATCTGAGCACAAGCTCAACAATTGAGCTTTTCTCCCTTGTTTGCAGGCTAAGAGAATCGCCGGAGGTCTTATACCTCTTGACTGGGCACGAGCCTGAAATCCCAATTTCAGCCCTCGAAACATCTCATATGTTTCGCGACGTTTCAAAACGTCTTCGGTGCCTCAACTCTAAACCGTTTAACTAAACTATCACGTAGTTATCAAAATGTGTATGTCAGATGTTCGCAACATCCATAGACAATGTTCGAGGTTCGGCACACTGAGCGGTGCATTAAGGACATAAGCCTTCTATGAAGCAATGAGGACAATCCTCAGTATACGGACCTAGTCCGCTTAATTGCTACTATCAACTTTCAACTAATTTTTTTCTCAAGGAACATATCTAAACAGTAGAACTAAAGCGCGAGCTACGACATAATTTGCAAAAACCTTTTGACTATGTTCAGGATAATTTAGTTCATCTTATGAACTCCCACTCAGATAGACATCCCTCTAGTCATCTAAGTGATTACATGATCCGAGTCAACTAGGCCGTGTCCGATCATCACGTGAGACGGACTAGTCAACATCGGTGAACATCTTCATGCTGATCGTATCTACAATACGACTCATGCTCGACCTTTCGGTCTTCTGTGTTCCGAGGCCATGTCTGTACACATGCTAGGCTCGTCAAGTCAACCTAAGTGTTTGCATGTGTTCCGAGGCCAAGTCTGTACATGCTAGGCTCGTCAACACCCGTTGTATATGAACGTAAGAATCTATCACACCCGATCATCACGTGGTGCTTCGAAACTACGAACTTTTAGCAACGGTGCACAGTTAGGGGGAACACTTTCTTGAAATTTTAATGAGGGATCATCTTATTTACTACCGTCGTTCTAAGCAAATAAGATGCAAAAACATGATAAACATCACATGCAATCAAATAATAGTGACATGATATGGCCAATATCATATAGCTCCTTTAATCTCCATCTTCGGGGCTCCATGATCATCATCGTCACCGGCATGACACCATGATCTCCATCATCATGATCTCCATCATTGTGTCTCCATGAAGTTGTCTCGCCAACTATTACTTCTACTACTACAGCTAACGGTTAGCAATAAAGTAAAGTAATTACATGACGTTTATGTTGACACGCAGGTCATAAATAAATTAAGACAACTCCTATGGCTCCTGCCGGTTGTCATATTCATCGACATGCAAGTCGTGATTCCTATTACAAGAACATGATCATCTCATACATCACATATATCATTCATCACATCCTTTGGCCATATCACATCACATAGCATACCCTGCAAAAACAAGTTAGACGTCCTCTAATTGTTGTTTGCATGTTTTACGTGGCTGCTATGGGTTTCTAGCAAGAACGTTTCTTACCTACGTAAAGACCACAACGTGATATGCCAATTGCTATTTACCCTTCATAAGGACCCTTTTCATCGAATCCGATCCGACTAAAGTGGGAGAGACAGACACCCGCTAGCCACCTTATGCAACTAGTGCATGTCAGTCGGTGGAACTAGTCTCACGTAAGAGTACGTGTAAGGTCGGTCTGGGCCGCTTCATCTCACAATGCCACCGAATTAAGATTGGACTAGTAACGGTAAGCATATTGAACAAAATCAACGCCCACAACTACTTTGTGTTCTACTCGTGCATAGAAACTACGCATAGACCTAGCTCATGATGCCACTGTTGGGGAACGTAGCATAAATTCAAAATTTTCCTACGTGTCACCAAGATCAATCTATGGAGTCATCTAGCAACGAGGGAGGAGTGGATCTACATACCCTTGTAGATCGCACGCGGAAGCATTCAAGAGAACGGGGTTGATGGAGTCGTACTCGTCGTGATCCAAATCACCGATGATCCTAGTGCCGAACGGACGGCACCTCCGCGTTCAACACACGTACGGAGCAGCGACGTCTCCTCCTTCTTGATCCAGCAAGGGGGGAGGAGAGGTTGATGGAGATCCAACAACACGACGGCGTGGTGGTGGAAGTAGCGGGATTCCAACAGGGCTTCGCTAAGCGCTGTGGGAGGAGGGAGATGTCTCACGGGAGGGAGAGGGAGGCGCCAGGGCTTAGGTATGGTTGCCCTCCCTTCCCCCCACTATATATAGGGCCAAGGGAGAGGGGGAGGGCGCAGCCTTGCCCCTTCCTCCAAGGAAGGGTGCGGCCAAGGGGTGGAGGAGTCCATCCTCCCCAAGGCACCTCGGAGGTGCCTTCCCCCTTTAGGACTCTCCCCTCCTCTTGTCCCTTTGGCGCATGGGCCTCTAGGGGCTGGTGCCCTTGGCCCATGTAGGCCAAGACGCACCCCCTACAGCCCATGTGGCCCCCCCGGGGCAGGTGGCCCCACCCGGTGGACCCCCGGGACCCTTCCGGTGGTCCCGGTACAATACCGATGACCCCGAAACTTGTCCCGATGGCCGAAATAGCACTTCCTATATATAATTCTTTACCTCCGGACCATTCCGGAACTCCTCGTGACGTCCGGGATCTCATCCGGGACTCCGAACAACTTTCGGGTTACCGCATACTAATATCTCTACAACCCTAGCGTCACCGAACCTTAAGTGTGTAGACCCTACGGGTTCGGGAGACATGCAGACATGACCGAGATGACTCTCCGGTCAATAACCAACAGCGGGATCTGGATACCCATGTTGGCTCCCACATGTTCCACGATGATCTCATCGGATGAACCACGATGTCAAGGACTTAATCAATCCCGTATACAATTCCCTTTGTCTAGCGGTACGATACTTGCCCAAGATTCGATCGTCGGTATCCCGATACCTTGTTCAATCTCGTTACCGACAAGTCTCTTTACTCGTTCCGTAACACATCATCCCGTGATCAACTCCTTGATCACATTGTGCACATTATGATGATGTCCTACCGAGTGGGCCCAGAGATACCTCTCCGTCACACGGAGTGACAAATCCCAGTCTCGATTCGTGCCAACCCAACAGACACTTCCGGAGATACCCGTAGTATACCTTTATAGCCACCCAGTTACGTTGTGACGTTTGGCACACCCAAAGCACTCCTACAGTATCCGGGAGTTGCACAATCTCATGGTCTAAGGAAATGATACTTGACATTAGAAAAGCTTTAGCATACGAACTACACGATCTTGTGTTATGCTTAGGATTGGGTCTTGTCCATCACATCATTCTCCTAATGATGTGATCCCGTTATCAACGACATCCAATGTCCATGGTCAGGAAACCGTAACCATCTGTTGATCAACGAGCTAGTCAACTAGAGGCTTACTAGGGACATGGTGTTGTCTATGTATCCACACATGTATCTGAGTTTCCTATCAATACAATTATAGCATGGATAATAAACGATTATCATGAACAAGGAAATATAATAATAATCAATTTATTATTGCCTCTAGGGCATATTTCCAACATTGGGGGACACAAGAGACTCTTTGTTATTTGGCTGCAAGGTTGCTTGAGAGAGACCATCTTCATCCTATGCCTCCTACGGATTGATAAACCTTAGGTCATCCACTTGAGGGAAATTTTCCACTGTCCTACAAACCTCTGCACTTGGAGGCCCAACAACGTCTACAAGAAGAAGGTTGTGTAGTAGACATCAAGCTCTTTTCTGGCGCCGTTGCCGGGGAGGTTAGCGCTTGAAGGTATATCTTTAGATCTTGCAATCGAATCTTTTAGTTTCTTGTTTTATCACTAGTTTAGTCTATAAAAGAAAATTACAAAAAAATGGAATTGAGTTTGTCTCATACGCTTCACCTTTTTAATATCTTTCGTGAGTATGATGGAAAGGATAATTGTGCTCAAGTGCTAGAAGAAGAAATCTATAAAATGTTTGGCACTAAATATTTGAATGATGAGCATGATTGCAATGTTGTTAGTATGAATTCCTTGAATATCCATGATGCTAATGATATGCAAAGCCACAAGCTTGGGGAAGCTATGTTTGACGAAGATGATATTTTTTGTCCCCCAAGTTTTGATGAGCAAATTTATTATGATGAAAGCATGCCTCCTATCTATGATGATTATTGTGATGACACGTATGCTTTAAAGAATAATGATAACAATAAAACTTGTCATCTTGATCTTAATTTACAATCACATGATAGTTATTTTGTTGAGTTTGCTCCCACTATTATTCATGAGAAAAAATTTGCTTATGTGGAGAGTAATAAATTCTCTATGCTTGTAGATCATGAAAAGAATGCTTTAGGTGCTGGTTATATTGTTGAATTAATTCATGATGCTACTGAAAATTATTATGAGGGAGGAATATATGATTGTAGGAATTGCAATAATATCAAGTTTCCTCTCTATGTGCTTAAAGTTTTGAAGTTATGCTTGTTTACCTTCCTATGCAAGTTGATTCTTGTTCCCACAAGTTGTTTGCTCACAAAATCGCTATGTATAGGAAGTGGATTAGACTTAAATGTGCTAGTCATATTCTTCAAGATGCTCTCTTTATGTTACAATTCTTATCTTTTATGTGAGCATCATTGACATCAGCATGCCTAGCTAGGGGCATTAAACGATAGCGCTTGTTGGGAGGCAACCCAACTTTATTTTTATTCCTTGCTTTTTGCTCCTGTTTAGTAATAAATAATTCATCTAGACTCTGTTTAGATGTGGTTTTATGTGTTTAATCAGTGTTTGTGCCAAGTAGAACCTTTGGGAAGACTTGGGTGAAGTCTTTATGATCGTGCTGTAAAAAACAGAAACTTTAGCGCTCACAAGAATTGCTGCCATTTTTATTTGGAGAGTGCTATTTAGTTAATTCTTTTTGCAGATGATTAATAGATAAATTCCTCAGGTTCAGAAATTTATTTGAGAATTTTATGAGTTCCAGAAGTATACGTTTGATCCAGATTACTACAGACTGTTCTGTTTTTTGACAGATTCTGTTTTTCATGTGTTGTTTACTTATTTTGATAAATCTATGGCTAGTAAAATAGTTTATAAACCATAGAGAAGTTAGAATACAGTAGGTTTAACACCAATATAAATAAATAATGAGTTCATTATAGTACCTTGAAGTGGTGATTTATTTTCTTATACTAACGAAGCTTACGCGTTTTCTGTTAAGTTTTGTGTTGTGAAGTTTTCAAGTTTTGGGTAAGGATTCGATGGACTATGGAATAAGGAGTGGCAAGAGCCTAATCTTGGGGATGCCCAAGGCACCCCAAGGTAATATTCAAGGACAACCAAGAGCCTAAGCTTGGGGATGCCCTGGAAGGCATCCCCTCTTTCGTCTTCGTTCATCGGTAACTTTACTTGGAGCTATATTTTTATTCGCCACATGATATGTGTTTTGCTTGGAGCATTAATTTATTTTGTTAGGATTTTCTTGCTGTTATTTATAATAATGTTTTGCATCTTTTATTTCAATAAAACTGGCATTAATAGCCTTTACTATGCCTATTTTACTAGTATACATGTTGCTGTTTGAAAACAGAAAGTTTACCGCTGTTGCAATAATTCCCTATAAAATTCAGAATGTGATAAAATGTTGAAACCTTTTGCATATTAAGCTCTGATAAATTTACTACAGTGGGAATTTTCTTCCATGATTTTTGGAGCTAGGGAAGTATGGATGTTGCAGCATTCTTTACAGACTATCCTGTTTAGGCAGATTGCTGTTATATTTGCATTGTTTGCATATGGTTGCTTCTTTAATGATTCTATTTGAGGATAGGACTATTAAATATGCAGAGGCATTTAGTATGCAATGTTGAATAATAATTTTAGTGATTTGCTATAGTAGAGTATGATAAGGTTTTTGCAATGGTTTATACTAACTTATCTCACGAGTCCTTGTTGAGTTTTGTGTGGATGAAGCTTTTGAGATTTAGGGAGACCTTTTTTTTGAGAGAAAGCAAAGCTTTATAACTTAACGGTGCTCGGGCAAATCACCCGACACACAAAATCCACATGGGGCGGTACAATATTGGTCCAACCAATGCTATCATTTGGCAAACATAAACTACCAAGTTTCGCAAGTTCATGCGCTACCGAGTTCGCTACGCGTCTACAGAAAGTAATAGATTGCTTAGAGAACCACAATTTAAGCAGAAGCTTGATGTCCTCGATAACAGCCGCGTATGGGGACGAGTCAACCTTGGCAAGTCGAGTGCTTCCTGCAGTAGCTGTGAATCGGTCTCGAAGACGACACGGAGGGCGCCAATGTCAGCTGCCATGGCCACTGCCTCAGACATGGCCGCAACCTCTGCTCTGAATGGGTCATTTATCTGCTCCTTCCTACCAGCTCGGGCCAGCAGCACATCTACCGCCTCGTCACGGACAACCGCTCCCCATGCAGCAAAAGTCTCGCCCGGCGTATAGGCTCCATCCACATTGATCTTCAGAAATCCTTCACCCAGCGGTGCCCACTTGCTCTCTGCTTGCTTCTTTTTACTCGTTTTAAACAGTTGCATGAACTCCAAGGTACTGCATTGGACTCGGCGAATTAGCTCGTCATCCGTGATTGGTAATTCCCCTTCTCTTATTTTATTCCTCTTGTTCCACCAGTTCCACCAGAAGGTGAGGATTTGGACACGCACATTTTCATCTAGCCTCCAAAGCAAGTCCATGATTGCATGCACTGGTGATTGCTCTTCCATCTCCAAGCGTACCTTCTCCAGGCTCATCACCCTCCACACTTCCTTGACAGCCTTGCATTTGACAAAAAGATGAGGCCCGTCTTCATCCACTCTCCCGCAAAAGAAGCACTTGGAGTTCTCGAGCCTGACCCCTCTTCTCGTCAGGTTAGTACAGAAAGTCAGGGACTCATGTTTGACTCGCCAAGCGAACATCTGAATCTTGCGTGGGCAGGGTAGTTTCCAGATCCTACGCCATGCTTGGTCATCCCACCTATCCAAGTTTCCTGCCGCCATTTTGCTACTGCCAGGGGCCCCATTCCTTGCTTGTTTCTGCAACTGTACAAATAGCTTGTAGGCGCTTTTAACAGTATGGTTCCCTTTAGAGTCAAAATGCCATGCCATGAAATCACTAACTCCTTCACGCAATGGAATCTGGAGAATGTGTCGTACATCATCCGTCCAGAAAGTGTCCTTAACAAGCTGCTCATCCCATGCTCCCGTAATCGGGCAAATAAGCTCGCTGACCTGTGTAATCAGGTTCTGTCCTTTGGGTGTAATAACACGGCGTGACCAAGCCCTTGGAATCCAAGGATCGGATCAGATGTTAACTCCCGTCCCATCGCCGATTCGCCAGATATAACCCTCCTTGATTAGCTCGAGGATATGAGAGGAATTAAGGAGACACAAAAGCTCAAGCTTGGGGATGCCCAAGGCACCCCAAGATAATATTTCAAGAAGTCTCAAGCATCTGAGCTTGGGGATGCCCCGGTTGGCATCCCACCTTTCTTCTTCAACAATTATCGGTTAGTATCAGTTGATCCTAAGTTTTTGCTTCTTCACATGATGTTTGCCATTCTTAGAATGTCATTTTATTTTGCTTTGCTTGCTGTTTGAATAAAATACCAAAGATCTGAAATTCTTAAATGTTAGAGAGTCTTCACATAGTTGCATAATTATTCGACTACTCATTGATCTTCACTTATATCTTTTGGAGTAGTTTGTCATTTGCTCTAGTGCTTCACTTATATCTTTTAGAGCACGGTGGAGGTTTTATTTTATAGAAATAGATGAACTCTCATGCTTCACTTATATTATTTTGAGAGTCTTAAATAGCATGGTAATTTGCTTAAAATCCTAATATGCTAGGTATTCAAGAATAATAAAATTCTCTTATGAGTGTGTTGAATACTATGGGAAGTTTGATGCTTGATAATTGTTTTGAGATATGAGGATGGTGATATTAGAGTCATGCTAGTTGAGTGGTTATGAATTTGAGAAATACTTGTGTTGAAGTTTGTGATTCTCGTAGCATGCACGTATGGTGAACCGTTATGTGACGAAGTCGGAGCATGATTTATTTATTGATTGTCTTCCTTATGAGTGGCGGTCGGGGACGAGCGATGGTCTTTTCCTACCAATCTATCCCCCTAGGAGCATGCGCATAGTACTTTGCTTCGATAACTAATAGATTTTTGCAATAAGTATGTGAGTTCTTTATGACTAATGTTGAGTCCATGGATTATACACACTCTCACCCTTCCACCTTTGCTAGCCTCTCTAGTACTGCGCAACTTTCGCCGGTACCATAAACCCACCATATACCTTCCTCAAAACAGCCACCATACCTACCTATTATGGCATTTCCATAGCCATTCCGAGAGATATTGCCATGCAACTTTCCACCGTTCCATTATTATGACACGCTTCATCATTGTCATATTGCTAGCATGATCATGTAGTTGACATAGTATTTGTGGCAAAGCCACCGTTCATAATTCTTTCATACATGTCACTCTTGATCCATTGCATATCCCGGTACACCGCCGGAGGCATTCATATAGAGTCATCTTTGTTCTAGTATCGAGTTGTATCATCGAGTTGTAAATAAATAGAAGTGTGATGATCATCATTCAATAGAGCATTGTCCCAAAAAAAGGCCAAATAAAAAAAGAAAGGCCAAATAAAAAATTATTAAAAGGGACAATGCTAGTATCCTTTTACCACACTTGTGCTTCAAAGTAGCACCATGATCTTCATGATAGAGAGTCTCCTATGTTGTCACTTTCATATACTAGTGGGAATCTTTCATTATAGAACTTGGCTTGCATATTCCAATGATGGGCTTCCTCAAAATGCCCTAGGTCTTCGTGAGCAAGCGAGTTGGATGCACACCCACTAGTTTCTTTTGTTGAGCTTTCATACATTTATAGCTCTGGTGCATCCGTTGCATGGCAATCCCTACTCACTCACATTGATATTTATTGATGGGCATCTCCATAGCCCATTGATACGCCTAGTCGATGTGAGACTATCTTCTCCCTTTTTGTCTTCTCCACACCCACCCTTCTATTCCACCTATAGTGCTATATCCATGGCTCACGCTCATATATTGCGTGAAGATTGAAAAAGTTTGAGAACATCAAAAGTATGAAACAATTGCTTGGCTTGTCGTCGAGGTTGTGCATGATTTAAATATTTTGTGTGGTGAAGATGGAGCATAGCCAGACTATATGATTTTGTAGGGATAACTTTCTTTGGCCATGTTATTTTGAGAAGACATAATTGCTTTGTTAGTATGCTTGAAGTATTATTATTTTTATGTCAATATGAACTTTTGTCTTGAATCTTTCTGATCTGGATATTCATATCACAAGTAAGAAGAATTACATTGAAATTATTCCAACTAGCATTCCACATCAGAAATTATCTTTTTATCATTTACCTACTCGAGGACGAGCAGGAATTAAACTTGGGGATGCTTGATACGTCTCCAACGTATCTATAATTTTTGATTGCTTCATGCTATATTATCTACTGTTTTAGGCAATATTGGGCTTTATTATCCACTTTTATATTATTTTTGGGACTAACCTATTAATCGGAGGCCCAGCCCAGATTTGATGTTTTATGCCTATTTCAGTGTTTTGAAGAAAAGGAATATCAGATGGAGTCAAAACGGAACGAAATCAACTGAAGAAGTTATTTTTGGAAGGAAACACACCTGATGGACTTGGACCCCACGTCAAGGAAGGAACGAGGCGCTCACGAGGGTGGGGGGCGCCCCCCCTAGGGCGCGCCCCCCTGTCTCATGGGGCCCTCGTGGCTCCCCTGACGTGCTTCTTCTGCCTATATATCTCCATATACCCTAAAACTTCCAGAACGCACAGTAGATCGGGAGTTCCGCCGCCAGAAGCCTCCGTAGCCACCAAAAGTCAATCGGGACCCTGTTCCGGCACCCTGCCGGAGGGGGGAACCCTCACCGGTGGCCATCTTCATCATCCCTGCGCTCCCCATGACGAGGAGGGAGTAGTTCTCCCTCGGGGCTGAGGGTATGTACCAGTAGCTATGTGTTTGATCTCTCTCTCTCGTGTTCTTGATTTGGCACGATCTTGATGTATCGCGAGCTTTGCTATTATAGTTGGATCTTATGTTTCTCCTCCCCCTCTTCTCTCTTGTAATGAATTGAGTTTCCCCTTTGAAGTAATCTTATCGGATTGAGTCTTTAAAAACTTGAGAACACTTGATGTATGTCTTGCCGCGGATATATGTGGTGACAATGGGATACCGCGTGCCACTTGATGTATGTTTTGGTGACCAACTTGTGGGTTCATGAACCTATGCATAGGGGTTGGTACACATTTTCGTCGTGATTCTCGAACTTTGGGGCACTCTTTGAGGTCCTTTGTGTTGGTTGAATAGATGAATCTGAGATTGTGTGATGCATATCGTATAATCATACCCACGGATACTTGAGGTGACATTGGAGTATCTAGGTGACATTAGGGTTTTGGTTGATTTGTGTCTTAAGGTGTTATTCTAGTACGAACTCTAGGGCTATTTGTGACACTTATAGGAATAGCCCAACGGATTGATTGGAAAGAATAACTTTGAGGTGGTTTCGTACCCTACCATAATCTCTTCGTTTGTTCTTCGCTGTTAGTGACTTTGGAGTGACTCTTTGTTGCATGTTGATTGTTGAGGGATAGTTATGTGATCCAATTATGTTAGTATTGTTGAGGGAACTTACGCTAGTGAAAGTATGAACCCTAGGCCTTGTTTCAACACATTGCAATACCGTTTACGCTCACTTTTATCACTTGCTACCTTGCTGTTTTTATTATTTCAGATTACAAAAACTATTATCTACTATCCATATTGCACTTGTATCACCATCTCTTCGCCGAACTAGTGCACCTATACAAATTACCATTGTATTGGGTGTGTTGGGGACACAAGAGACTCTTTGTTATTTGGTTGCAGGGTTGCTTGAGAGAGACCATCTTCATCCTACGCCTCCTATGGATTGATAAACCTTAGGTCATCCACTTGAGAGAAATTTGCTACTGTCCTACAAACCTCTGCACTTGGAGGCCCAACAACGTCTACAAGAAGAAGGTTGTGTAGTAGACATCATAACTCTAAGAACCCAGTCACCCGACGCCCTTTCAAATTTGAATTGGGATGGCTGCATAGGGACGGATTCGTAGACATGATCAAGAATGTTTGGGAGAGGCCTGCTGTTGGTCGTACACCTATTCGGCGATGGATCTTTAAAATAAGAGCCATGAGGCGACACCTCTCTGGATGGGCAAAACACACCAACGGAATTTATAAAAAGGAAAAACAAAGGCTCTGTACCATCATTGTTGACCTCGACAAAATTGCAGAGACGCGCACATTATCTCAGCAAGAGATTGAATTGAAAAATCAATCTAATGAGATGGTCGCCCGTCTACTGCGAGAAGAGGAGAACAAATACTACCAGAGATCCAAAGCTGACTTCATTTTAATGGGTGATAGTAATACAAGATACTTCCAATTGGTCGCCAATGGGCGGCATAGGAAGAAATGTATTTATAGTCTCCAACAAGATGAGGGGAGGATCGAAGGTCAGGAGGAGCTCAAAAAGTATATCACCAAATACTACAAATCTCTTTTCGGAGCGCTGACTGAAGGGAATTTCACCCTTGATGAGACCCGAACAGATGATATTCCACATGTCACGGCAGAAGAAAACGATATCCTAACGGCACCATTCTCAGAAGAGGAGGTGCGAGCTGCGATGTTCCAAATGGAACATAACAAAGCTCCAGGCCCTGATGGTTTCCCCGCAGAATTCTATCAGAATTTCTGGGATATCATCAAGTCTGACCTTTTAGAGTTGTTCAATTGTTTTCATGCCGACCGACTTGACTTATTCAGACTTAATTTTGGCGAGATTGTCTTGTTGCCGAAGAGTAAGGAGGCCGAACGGATTCAACAGTTCAGACCCATATGCCTCCTTAATGTCAGCTTCAAGATTTTCACCAAAGTGGCGACGAATAGATTAAACTCGGTAGCTGACCATGTTGTCCGGCCATCTCAAACAGCTTTCATGCAAGGAAGGAACATACTCGATGGTGTAGTAATCCTGCATGAGACCGTCCATGAGATGCACCGGAAAAACATGAGTGGAGCAGTATTCAAAATAGACTTCGGAAAAGCCTATGACAAGGTCAAATGGTCTTCCTTCCAACAGGCCCTAAGGATGAAAGGCTTCTCCGATAAATGGTGCAAGTGGATCCAAAATTTTGTAACTGGCGGTAGTGTGTCCATCAAAGTCAATGATGATGTCGACCATTACTTTCAGACAAAAAAGGACTACGACAAGGTGATGCCATATCCCCAATGTTATTTAACATTGTGGCTGACATGTTGGCTATTCTGATTGAGCGCGCCAAGCAGGACGGACAGATTACAGGAGTAGTGCCACATCTAGTGGATGGTGGTCTCTCTATTCTGCAATATGCCGATGACACAATTCTCTTTATGGAACATGACCTAGGCAAGGCTAGAAACTTGAAACTTTTGTTGTCAGCGTTTGAGCAAATGTCGGGTCTTAAGATTAACTTCCATAAAAGTGAATTGTTCTGCTTTGGAGAAGCCGTTGATGCAGCGGCCGATTATGCTGACCTTTTTGGTTGTGCACATGGACAATTCCCAATTAAATATTTGGGAATACCAATTCATTATCGACGTCTCACCATTGCGGAGTGGAAGTATGTAGAGGAGCGACTAGAGAAACGCTTGAGCAGCTCGAAAGGCAAGTTGCTCTCAGTTGGAGGACGATTGGTTTTAATAAACTCTGTCCTCACAAATATGGTCCTCTATATGCTTTCATTCTTCCAGCTCCCAAAGGGGGTCTTGCAAAGATTGGATTATTTTAGGTCCAGGTTCTTTTGGCAAGGAGATGGTGAAAATAAAAAATATAGACTGGCCAAATGGAGTGTGGTTTGTAGGCCGAAAGACCAGGGCGGCCTCGGTATTCATGACCTGCAGGTCAAGAATGAGGCCCTACTTAGTAAATGGTTGTTCAAACTTCTTACTGAGGATGGTGTTTGGCAAACCATGCTGCACAATAAGTATATAGGCCAAAAGGCAGTGTCTCAGGTATATTGGAAACCTGGAGACTCACACTTTTGGGCCGGCCTAATGGCGGCAAAGAAACATCTCTTTTGCTTTGGGTCTTTCGCAATAAAGGACGGGTCAGAGATTCGTTTTTGGAAAACATCTGGCTAGGCAATGCTAGCCGCCGAGAACAATACCCAGCCTTATACAACATTGCACGCGATAAGAATAATACTATTGCGCAAGTGCTCAGCTCATCTCCGCCAAATATTTCGTCCAGACAGGATTTGATTGGCACCCGACTTATGTCATGGAATAATCTATTGTCCCGTCTGGATTCGATTATCCTGAGACAAGGTCGTGATGTGTTTCGCTGGAACCTTACTACATCGGGGTCTTTCACAGTAGACTCTATGTATCGTGCACCCACGCATTCTGAGGTACCGGTGAGTAATAACAAAAAAAATTGGAAAGCGAAGGTACCAGTTAAAGTCAAAATATTCATGTGGTATCTCCGTAGGGGAGTTGTGCTAACAAAAGACAACCTCGCACGACGCAACTGGTCGGGAAGTAAGAATTGTTGTTTTTGTACTCATGACGAGACAATTAAACACCTCTTTTTTCACTGTAAGTTTGCGCGTTCTACGTGGTCAGCCATCCAAATAGCGTCAAATTTGTATCCGCCCACAAGTGTTGCCAATATTTTTGGTCATTGGCTGGACGGTATTTCAAATGCATACAAAACGCTAATAAGGGTGGGAGCGTATGCCTTACTATGGTCGCTTTGGCTATGTAAAAATGATGTTGTTTTTAATGACAAAACTGTTTCTCCTTTGCAGGTTATTTTCCGTTGTACACACTCGCTTCGTACGTGGTGTACGCTACAACGAGCGGAGTACCAACCGCTATTCAAGGCGGTGTGTACGCTGTTGGAGCAGGTGGCTACGAAGGTTTTTACCCAACATGGATGGCAGCATAATCTCCGGCTCGGTCCACCATCTCTTTCGACATAGGCATAGTGTCGGTCTATAGACTCTACTGTTACCGAATTGTCGGTTTTTTATCTTTCTGTTAATCAGACTACTGGTGTTTGGCTGTGTGCACCCTAGTTATGCAGAGGCCGGGTGATACTCTTAATGCTTTGTATCACTTTGATGCTACATTTTGAGATAATAAAAGCGCCTTTTATTGAAAAAAGCAACAACATGACAACATCCAACCATGATACGACAACTTTCGGATGGTTCCACCTGATGATAGCAATGGAGGCACATGCAGAGATGCAGTATCTTAGTTTTGATCACACCATACATGAAAACATCAAAGGAAGCAAATCAATTGTCACATCCTCCGGTTTCTTTTTTATCGGGCATGCGCAATCACATCAGATTTAGTGGAATTAAATCCTTCATTTTGTAAGATAAATGACCCACAATTTACCCTCTTCTTGAAATGCCTTGATGATTTGCAGGCAACTCATGAACGTATTTAAATTGGTGAAATTTAATATAAAAAAGCGAGGAGGGACTATCTATTTGGGTAACAAACGAAATTTCTATCGCATGCATTAGCTGGCTCATCAGGTGGTGTGGTCGTGCGTTTGGACCCCTACACACGACCAACAAATTTTATCAACGGAAAAAAGTGCGCTGAAGGCCCAGCTTGACCCATTAAACCCTTTAACAGTCGCGCAAAGAGCGCCCTCTCACGATAGCCACATCGGCAGCGATGCACTGATCGCGCAGTGAATAAAAAGAGAAAAGGGTGAAAACGCGTGGGATTGAGAGAGAGTAGTGCTTTGCTTCTCCTCCCACGCAACTTCCCCTCCCCTCGCTCTTTCCACCCTCGAGCGGCGGCAGCTAGGGTTGCCGCCGTCAGACGCGCCACTGGCTTGCCGGCCGCCGCCACCTCACCTCCCCTTCCCTCTCCCAGTGCCCGCCCTCCTCTCCCCTCTCTTCCCCATTTCTCCCTTTTATCCTCTCAAGCCTGAACTAAAGCGGCGGACATCCAACTCCAGGTCCATGGAGGTGGCCGGCATGAGGGCCATCGACCTTGGCTGCCTTATGGCTGAGGGGCGACGGCCATCCCAGGGCAGAGGGAGCCGCTGTCGCTGGAGGGAGATGGTGGTCCAGTCGATGGCGTCGCGGTTCGGCTTGGCTGTGGGCGGCAAATGGGTACGAGGTGGTGTTCGATGCCACGCCTCGCCAGTATCCAGCGTATCTAGCAGTAAGATTTATGGGTGGTCTTTCTCTCCGGCCCCTTCCGCACCATCATGGACGTCATCGAGTTCTGGAGAAGATCCTCTACCAGGTAACCAAACAAACACACACATTCAGGTTCAGTAACGCTTCCTGCTATGTTATCTGTAATATAAAGAACAGAAGGGTGAACATTTCTTCAGGGTTTTTCAGAGTCTATGCTCCATCGGTAGAGAATATCCTCTACCAGATAATACAGTAGCAAAACAAATAGATGTTCAGGCTCCTCTGTAGAATCAGTTTCTTTTTACAGTTGACTATTCATTGAGTTTGCTGCAGCAAAAATTTGATTCAAATATTTCAATCCTCTGTTGTGCTTGCATGGTGACCAGGTGATCGGCGCTGATGCTACGGTGGTCCTCATGGTGCCCGAGCCCGACGATTGTTGCGGCGCTTCGCCCAATCTTACCTTGATGTTCTTGCAATCGCTGCCCGGACTAGGTAAGGGGACGTTGCCCCGCAACATGGCTGTCTCACGAGCTCACGATTGGCATGGTTTGAATATTTTTCACATATTTGTGACTGGGCGATGAAGAGGCTCAACCCTTGGATCCCTCAGTCTCGCTGGGCCAGGGATCCCGTCCGCGCCGCGTCGCCACCGGCATGGAGGCCCGGACTCGGGCAGCCGCAGCGGTGTCGGGTGTGCCGGCGAGGTCTCTAGGGACTGCGTGGTGGGCATGACCTCTCCCGGCTCCCTGCCCCTGCCCACGGCGACGAGTACCAGGTCGTGTTGCGCCTCCAGTCCCAACTCATGGTCATGTTGGACAAGCCCCACGACGTGCCTTCGATTCGGTTGTGGCGTGCGCTGGAAAATGTACGATGTTCTCTGATGCGTACCAGGAGGTTTGGTCAGTCGAGGTCAGGTATGAGTAGCTCCTAAGGCTAATGGATGGATGGATGTGTGTATGTATGGATGGATATCAGGGTCATGTTGCTTGGTGAGCAAAGGCCGGGGGTACAACCTCCTTTTCGGTAAAAAATGAGGGGCAGTGATGATGACTCTGGCTGAAATAAGCATGTCTTGAGCAATCAAGACTGATGTGGCCTGTGGGTACTAAATTAGAGCCCACCCTTACCTCTCTTGCAGCCTGTTCAATTCATCGGTAATGTTGGATGTTCTGCACCTCGGATGGTCGTTCTGACAAGCGATAACCATGGCAGTTCGTTTACATTGCGATGGGTATGTTATGCAACAAGAGATGTGAGTGTTGCGCTTGAAGATCAAAGACAAAACCGTGCCCTCTTTTGTTGTGCTACAAATACACAAAATTTCCTTATCTACTATACAATGTTCTTCTTTCTTTTCCATTCCTCTATTGTGTTGATGTGAATGAAGATCCATCTGGACTTGGAATTTATGTCTTTTTTTGGTGATGAACTCAACCACCCTAAACTTATTTGGATTGATTTATAGTTGGGTTGTTTACATACTCATGGGTTTGATTTTGTGATATCGCCCTTGTGAACAATCAAGCTATCAGTATCAGGCGAGAATCGATTCGTGGCTCTTTTTTGAAATGGTCGTTAGAGCAACTCCAAAGGGCCGACTCATTTCGTCTGCCTGCGTCCGTTTGGGTCGGCGCGGACAAAAGTGGCGGCCCAACACGCCGACCCAAACCCAAATCACGTCCGCGTCGCGTCCACGCCGACGCATTTGCGGCCCAAATTTGCGTCCCAAATGCGTCGGCGCGGACGCCGAACAGATGCTTCGCGCGCCTTCTCGCTGTCCGCCGCGTCCCCACATGGCGGTTGTCCAACTACCCGCTGCCCACGCGGTCAGCTTAATTTATGACGACGGGCCCACGCGTCAGCGACGGCGCTCGTCCTTTTTTAAGCCGACCGTGCGGCGGGGCCGTCCTCATCCAAACTCGCCATCCCCATCTGCCCACCCTTGCAACCTCGTCGCCGGCAAACCCTAGCCACCGCAACCACAGCGACGATAGGCCTCTTCTCCGGCGCCAGCGGCAGCAAGGCCAAGGGCAAGTCCCCCGCCACCCCTTTCCCCTCCGAGTTTCTCCTACCCCCGCCGGCGCCTCGCCGGCAGAGGCAGCGCGTCAGCGTGCTAGTGCACCAGGCGGAGTGGCACTGGCAGAACCGCCAGCCGCTGCCGTATCCCGACGTGACGCTGCCGCACGACTGGCATATGGATCCAGATAGGATCCCAGTGCCGGCGGCGCCGCGGTCGGCTCGTGCTCACGCGGAGGAGGTGCGGCGCCGGCGGGCGCTGCTGACGGCGGAGCAGCGCCGTGACAACGCCTACGCAACCGACTCGCCCAACTGGGCGAGGTGGTTCGCCTTCGAGTATGAGGAGGCGAGGCGCCGGGGCGTGCGCGAGGTCGACCGGAGGCCAACGCCGCTGGTCGTCCGCGAGGAGGACCAGGCGACGGAGGACGCCTACCAGGCGGCCCTTGCGGCCGTCTACCGTGAGAGCGAAGAGGACGAACGGCGCAGAGCGGAGGCGGCGGAGGCGGAAGAGGAGGCCCGCTACGAGGCGGCAATGGCGCAGGTCCTTGCCCTCTCCGCGGCGGGCGACGGCGTGGTGCCGCCGGTGGCCCCGCCGTCCCCCATCAAGCCGGAGCCGGAGCCCGAGCCCATCGCGCGCTTCTCCTGGAATGGAGTGGTGCGCGAGTGGGTGTCCGCGTCACCGGACTGGCTGGGGGCGACGCCGGCGCAGGAGCAGGCCTACCTCAAGATGTGGCGCCAGCGCTGGCTGGCAGAGGAGCGCCGGCAAGGCGAGTACGAGGAGATGCTCGAGCGTGACCTCGAGGAGGAGGCGCGTGAGGCCGAGGAGGAGGCGCGCCAGGCTGCAGCTGCACAGGCGGCCGCACAGCCCCCCGCTCCGGCACTACCTGCGCCGGCACAGCCTGACATGGCAGCGCTCTGGAACACGGCGTTCGCCTGGGCCGGACCGGCGCCGACTCTCATCGACCTCACGGACCCCGAGGACAACGACGCCGCCTAGGGCAGCGTGCCGCCTCGTAGTTTAGGCTGTTTTTATTTTTTCTAAATGCAAATGTGGACGCGTGGACTCTCGCCGGCCTTCGTGGCCGGCTTTAATGTTTAATTGATGTAGTTTCTCTTTTTTTAAATATGTATGCGTTTATTTTTTTTGGCGCCGTTTAAAATGGGTCGTAGGCCAGTGTTGGGCGTAGGTGCCGACCCAAATGCGGAGGGGGGCATCTGACAAAAAGCGGACGAAATCGACGTCCGTTTGAGTCGACTCGTTGAAGTTGCTCTTACGTGGTTCTTGGGGACTCATAATTTGTTCCCTTTTTTCTTTACCTTCTATTTATGGGCTCACTTTTGTTAGGGAGCCATTCAGGACCAGATACGTATCTTGTCGGTTATCTCCAGCAAGTCAGGTGCCAATATGTTTGGGGACGGAGTAGGTAACTTACGACGTTGACACTGCCGGGCTCACTGTCCTCATTGCAGCTGACCGCAATGCGGGACAGCGGGATCTGCTCCGGGCGGTCCAGGGCAAGCCGGTGCCGCTCGTGTGGCCGAACGGCGGCCGTAGCGGCACGGCCGGGGAGAGTTGCGTCGACCAGGTCTTGTAATGGTGGTCAACTGGTCTGAGCCAACCCCTCCTCCCACTTCCTCATCCCGAGGTCTGCTCCTCTAGGTTTTTATTTCTTGTTTTTTTTTCAATTAAACCAGTTGCTGCATCAATTGATTCTCAAGGTAATGGTATCTTCATGTTTTGAAGGTTCTTTGATGTCATTCTTCAGGGTTCACCCGCCTCCTGCGTTCAGCTCATCGTCCAATCTAGAGGAATTGGCGCTAGAAATGAACGAGTCTGATGCAGGTAGCATTAATAACGAGGACGATAATGATGTTTACTAGATAAACATATCAGTGTTAAGTCATACAACGAGGAAGATGTATGTTATTTATCAGCATGATTGTTTTGGTGGATTTCCTTCTTATTAGTTTTTTTATCATTAGTAAAGGAATAGATGTGTTACAGTTTCATTTTATATTACAGATGCTTGATGGATTATTTTCCTGTCCAATTGCGAAATTTAATTGTTCAAATATTATGTATTCGAATTTGTGTGTCTGAATTTTATTTCTTCAACCAGCAGGATGCACCTGCCAATGCTATTATATTGATGTGAATTCCATGTTATGATTCCAGTTTGTTTCTCAATCTGCCATGTATCCTAAGTTTTGTTACATGTATTGTGGCCATGTTCCATTTCTATTCAGGACATAAATCTGTGAACAATGTAGAGCCTCTGTTATTTTGATTTTATTTGAAGCTACCATATCGCAATCCAATTGCTGAACTGTATTTCTTCTTCCAGGAAAGTTTTATCTACACCTTACGCAGATCTTGAGCTCGATGGCTTGCCACCATCACACCATGATCGGAATGGTTGAGTTTGGAATGTTTCAAAGTCTTCCTTTTACTGCTTCTTAATAGTTATGTTAAATTGTGCTATGTTTCTATGAAATACCCCTTCAGATAGTATGATTAGCTTACTCTTCTAGGTTTTAGTGATTCTGGCTTTTCTCATTATGGTGACTTTGCAGATTTTTTGTCCAAAAGGACCCCCTGCCGAACGCTATTGACAAAAAAGACTACCTACGGATAAAATTGTCAAAAAAGACCCCCTCTCTAGTGGCGGCAGGCGCGGCAGGTGACACGTGTCACCTGCCGCCACACCACGAGGCGGCGGGCCCGGCCGCCACGGCAGAAGGCGGCCACGCGCGGTATAACGGATTCGGCACAGTGCGACGTAACGGGCGAGGCCAGGTGGGCCACGCCGCCACTGACTGAGGCGGCCGCTGCTGCCCATGCCGCGCCCAGGCCGACAGCAGCATCTTCACGGAATGCGAGGCACGGGCCCGGCCACCACCGGGTGAGGCGGCAGCGCGCATGCGGCCCGACAGCCCCTGACGGCGCTGATTTCTATGACAGCGACCTGACGGCGCTAATTTCGACGGCCTGCAGAGCGTGATTTCCGCAGATGCTTTGTAAATTGGAATCTGATTCCGCAGCCTGCCTGCGTGATTTCCGCTTCTTGCCGACACCCGAGAGCGGTGTAGTTGCTGCGTGTGATGAGACACCGCGATGCTGGAATCCGAGACTGCGGTGGGTGAGTGTACCTCGTTCTGCCGACAATACAATGCTCCTCCTCTTTATATACGCACAACCACGGCTGCGCATACACTCTCTCGAATATCTCTCGTTGCCTTCACTGCCTCTCTGCTCTGTCTAAGTCTACAAGAATACACAGAAGGAAATACTTGGTAGCCACTTTCACTCGTGATTTTGGCCGATTTAGAGTTGGTTTTTGAAGATGGTGAAGTTGAAGAAAAGATAGATTAAGGTAAGATCTATCCATTTTTGTTGGTTTTGTTTGCATGCATGATGTTTTTGTTCTGTTTGATTAGTTCCTAAGTGTGTACTCTATGTTGTTTTAGGCATTATTTCAGCACTTGGCGAAGTCACTTTGAGTTTCTGGAGTAGGATTTGCCGTGCTAAGTGAAGTACGAAGGGGAAGATCAAGGTATGAGCTTTGCAATACATGGATTTTTTTGTGATGCACGGTGGTAATTAGTTAGTCATTTAGCTCGTCATTAGCTATGTGATGTTAGTGCTTAGAGGTTAGGAAAAAATTCAAACGACGGATACAACATTTAAACTATTTTTTTGATAAGAGTAGGTTGAAGATGTTGTATCAATGTTAGTTGCGTACATTTGTATTGACATGCGAGAAGCTCTTAATACGGTAATTAAGAAAAAAAAAGTATATGTTCATTGCATGTGGTATGCTATTTCATGTGGTATGTTTATTAATAAGTCTATGGTTAGGAAACCGTAGGTCTACTTTGTTATGTCACAATAATCTAAATTTTATATGTTAAGATTAGGTGGTAATGTACTTAATGATATATATAATTAGGTAAAATAATTCATCTTAGTAGCAAACAAGGAGGAGATGACGTGATTGAAGAAATTGTGTTACCATCTTCGCTATCCCTTTTGAGATGATGACCACATACATGCAAGTGCTATTTTCATACTTTTGATAGCAGAAAGAAAAATCCGTGTTTAATATTGATGTTCATGTGATAATAGGTTGACTCCGTTCATATATTACTGGTGACGGATATTTATTCGAACTGTTTGGACGCTTAATTGCATTTGCAAGCACATCCATATTGGACCTAAGGTATAAAATGACGCCGTAATTTTGTTAATATTTTTTATATTGATGTACTGTCATGCCGCTGCAAATATTATTATTTGTAAATAAATGAATTTTATCGTATGATATGAAAAACATTATATCATGCCGGAAGAAATTAGATATTTTACTCATATGATATTAAAATGTTATTATCGTAATATTATGTTTAGTGGTTGTTTGGATAGCGAGTACTTACCCTCAGTTTTGTCATAACCTGCTGTAAGAAAATTATGTAGAAAACCATATTTTACTAATAGTCGTTTCTCCAGAAGCTATGTTTTTGCATGTTACGAGAACTATTTTAGGATATTTTTGGGGTAGTTAGAGAAAAGCAAACAGAGTTTAAGTTTGTTACGCTCGTAGACAAGTTTGAGAAAAATAGATCTTTAAATACCCGTTAACCAAACAACCCCTTAAAGTCTAAGCAAATGATTCTAAAAACAAACTGAATAATTATAACGAAAATACGGTTATTATTTTAGTCGTAAGATATGTAAATGTTGTCATCGTTACTAAATGTTCAATTATTAATTATTTGAAATGTAAACATGTATGTTGGTTAGGTACTATGGAAAATTTAGTAGTGTACTATGGGAACGTCTTACGCGACGGTCCATTCGGGGTGGATGTGTCCTTGTGCGAGTCGACTACAGTTGTGGTGAGAGACATGGTCAACGTGGGTTACGCAGCTGTTAGAAGGTGCATCCGAGCGGTGTTTGGCCCAGTGATGCAGGGAAAAAAAATGACAATGGAGGCCTTCGTCGTTGACGGAGGAAATGATGGGACAGTTGCCCGTTGGGGTTTGCGGCCTGTCACAGGTGATCGGTCGTGGGGGTCGTACATGAGGTTTGCAAGCAATCCCAATAACTCAATGTATGGTCAGCCGATGGTGTATGTGGAGTTCATTTCAGTCACTGATGTTGCCGGATGCAGTAGTAGGGGTGGTGAGGTCGAGTTGGCCATCACATCAGCCCCTAGCATCGGCCCATCGGAACCGACGGGCGGCCAGCCTGTGTATGACACAGGATATTGGTCGGCGGCCGTTGACATGAGCGAACACGTGGAGGGATTGCCGGAGGCGCTAGATGATGATGATCATTCTTCTGCGTCTTCGGAGTCAAGCGGAGAAGAAGATGTTCCTCCTCAGAGGGCGGTCGCGGCGGCACTGCAACCTGGGTTTTTACAGGATATGAGCATCACCAACGAATTTCACTCTGCTTCTGGCCTAGGAGCGGGAAGCCTGGAGGTTGGGCAAGTTTTCCCAGATAAGAAGTCTGCTTACCAGGCAATGGGTAGCTATGCAATCGGCATCCACCGCCAGCATAGAGTGAAGCAGTCTGATAAAAAAGAGTTGAAGGTCATATGCATCCACACCGCGAAAGGTTGCCGCGGAAAAGTTCTCGCTAGACTGAAGCCTGGGGTATGTCAGTCATGGCATATCACAAAAATAGTGGAGCATACATGTGAGCAAACTGGGACTCTTTCAGATCACTGCAATGTGACAGCAAAATTTGTGGCACAGACGATGGAAACAATTGTGCAAGGAAGTCTCAACATTAGTGTTAGGGCTCTGCAAAAAGATGCAGAGGATCTAATTGGATTCCCTGTTAGCTACAGCAAGGCTAGGCGTGCGAAGGAAAATATATTCAAGAACTTGTATGGTACCTATGAGGAGGCATATTCTTATGCCCCTGGAATGCTTCATCAAATAGCAAGTGCTAATAGGGGGACTCAAGTTTGGCGGAGAGAACGTCCAAACCCAATGAACCCGGGTGAGCTAATCCTGGACCGCTTATTCTGGGCATTCGCCCAGACTATACAAGCCTTCAGGCACTGCCGCCCGGTATTATCTGTTGATGGTACCTTTCTCACCCTTGGCTCAACCTCCTGTGAGTGCACTTGTAACAAGCCCAAGCTTGAGGGCTACCCTTGCAGTCATGTGCTCCGGGCGGCTGCTGTTCAAAAAATCAGCGTCGAGCAATACATATCGCTATACTTCAACATGTACAATCTGTACAACACTTGGAACGGTGAGTTCTGGGCTTGGGGCATTGATATGAACTACAAAATGTTGTGGCCAGATGGGCCGAAATGGGTTCCGAACACCGACTTGATGAGAACCGCAAAGGGACGACGTCAGTCTAGGCGTCATCGCAATGACATGGACCATATCCAGATGGGAGAACCAAGGCGATGCCGCATTTGCAGGTGTCCTGGACATTCACGCAAAGACTGCCCGTATCGAGCCAACAACAACGCATGATGTTGATATATATGTACTCGTCATGTCTATTTATATTTCTACCCGTTATGTGTACTTATATTAAATTTAAATTGATTCTCTTTGTATTATTGTACTCCTGATGTTAACTTCAGATAATTAATGTAAATCGTATCTCTTTGTATTTTTTAAGTTAATTTTGATTTGCATTTGTATTTCTGTCTTCCTCGTAATTTATATTTGTATGTTTGTGTGCAGGTTATGGGTGAAGTGCCAGTGCTTTTGCAGGGGCCCCATGACGCCGACCACCGTTGCCACCTATTTTTGAAACCAAATAGTAAGCATGATTATCGGCCTTTCAGACTTCGAACCATAAAGAAAACATGGCCAATACACAATCAATTCCTTGCTCACCTTGACGCTTATGGATTACAAGGTTTTGCTAGGCTCACATCATGCAACGACCAAGTATGTTCGGACCCATCCCTTTTGACATCCCTCGTTGACCGGTGGAGACCTGAAACCCACACCTTTCACTTTCGTTTTGGGGAGCTTACACCTACACTAAAAGATGTTTCTATGATCACTGCTCTA
Organism: Triticum urartu; assembly: GCF_003073215.2. NCBI lineage: Eukaryota > Viridiplantae > Streptophyta > Magnoliopsida > Poales > Poaceae > Triticum > Triticum urartu. Next base: position 492,052,622 of record NC_053022.1, on the reverse strand, counting down.
CCAATTAGAGGTGAGCCGGTAGTCTCTCCACAAGTGTCTCCATCTTGGGCATTAGATATAGCAGCCCGTCTTGGGATGGAAATGCCAGAATCACAATGTTCTGGTAACCCTCGGGGCATCCCACTCGTCTGGCTTCGTGATAACTTTCTTAATTTTTCTAGCTTCGCCAATGAGGAGACGAGAAAAAGACATCTGTTTGCGTATTTGTTGTGGCTCCTCGGGAATCTATTTCCAAATTCACATGGGGACGTTGTTGTCCCTGGTCTCATCTACATTGCAGAGAATATGGTAGATGAACCTTTACCCGAGCAGCCAAAATACAGCTTCGGTTCTGCCATGCTATCTCATACATACAGAGGCTTGTGTGATGCCACGCAAAAAACCTCTTTCGCACAAAAAGCTCCATTACTTTGTGTCGCCTATGAGTTTCTACAGTTGTGGTCCTGGGAATACCTCCCTGTAGGACGACCTCGTATAGTACAACCCATATACCCATACGACTTTAGCGAGGGTGCTTGCGCAACTATGGCCACCAGGTGGACAAAGGCACGGAAACGTTGGTCTCCAGATATTGCGAAAAATTGTTACCCTATGTACCACCAGCAGTTTGAGATACTTGATGAGGCAGAAGTCACATGGAACCCGTGGACTCAGGACCAGCTAAAAATGGTCTTTGATGCTCGACACTTCACACCAGGCATGTTGACCGATAGTGCATTCTGGCTGACTCGCTGCAACTTATTGTTCCTGTGGTGTGTTGAGCCTTACAACCCAGAGCGTGTAATGAGACAGTTCGGTCTCTATCAAGAAATTCCACCACCTTTTCCCAGACGTATCGACGAGGAAACACATAAGTAAGATGTGACATCCCTAAATAGTTAGTGTCATTTTTAATTTACTAAACTCACACTTTGTTACATAATTTGCAGGCTAACCAATATGGGCAGGGGTTGGAGTTTATACGATTGGAGGGAAGAGAACATTGAATGGGTACACAAGTGGGAAAATGAAGCGCTAGCAGATATAGTGCATCAACTTAGGTATATTTTATGTACATTATTTTTTTACGATGATCATACGATGCGTGAAGATGTTTTGCTTTCATCACAACGGTTTATGTAATTATTTAATTTTGTAGACCGTACGATGGAAGTACAGATCAAGCGTACAAGCAGTGGTACTGCATGAACACACGTGCTAGCCTGGCCAGTCAGCCAGCTAATATACTGTAACGCCCTCGATGCGGCTATATCTCCCACGTGTCGGGGCACGACTTAGAGGCATAACCGCATTGAAAGCAATGTCGCAAGTCGATAAGTCATTACACATCCCATGTACATAAATAATATAAAGGGGAGGAACATAGTTGGCTTACACTCGCCACGTCACATCAAAGTACATAAATAACATCCATCATACAAATCACTCATGGCCCGACTACGGTGCCAAAATAGAAAAGACCCCCAACATGCGACAAGGCCCTGAATCGATAACCCCAACTAGGTACCACTACTGATCGTCGGGAAAAGAAACATAATAGCGCTGAGAGTCCTCGTCGAACTCCCACTTGAGCTCGTACTCGTCACCTGGAGCGGAATCACCTGGACCTGCATCTGGAATTATAGTATCTGTGAGCTACAGGGACTCAGCAATCTCGCACCCTCGCGATCAAAACTATTTAAGCTTATAGGAAGGATAAGGCAAGTATATGTGGAGCTGCAGCAAGCGACTAGCATATGTGGTGGCTAACTTATCCGCAAAAGAGAGCGAGAAGAGGAGGCAAGGCGCGAGCGAGAATCTAGAGGGACAACCTGCGCAAGCATCACTCCAACACCGTCCACTTCCCGGACTCCGCCGAGAAGAGGCCATCACGGCAACACACTCAGTTGATCCATTTTAATTAATTAAGGTTTAAGTTATCTACAACCGGACATTAACAAATTCCCATCTGCCCATAACCGCGGGCACGGCTTTCGAAAGTTCAATCCCTGCAGGGGGGTCCCAACTTAGCCCATGACAAGCTCTCACGGTCAACGAAGGAATAGACCTCCACCCGAGACACACCGATCAGACTCGGCAACCCGGTACAACAAGACAATTTGACAGGTTAAAACAAGACCAGCAACACCACCCGTTGTGCCGACAAATCCCGATAGGAGCTGCACATATCTCGTTCTCAGGGCACACCGGATAAGCTAAGCGTATGGGAGCCAACGTAACCCAAGTTGCCGAGGGACGGCCCCGCACGGTGCTCTAGTTTGGACCAACACTCAGAGGAGCACTGGCCCGGGGGTTAAAATAAGATGACCCTTGAGTCTGCAGAACCCAAGGGAAAGAAAAGGCTAGGTGGCAAATGGTAAAACCAATGTTGGGCATTGCTGGAAAAGCTTTAATCAAGGCGAAATATCAAGGGGTTCCCATTATAACCCAACCGCGTAAGGAACGCAAAATCCGGGAACATAACACCGATACGACGAAAACTAGGGCGGCAAGAGTGGAACAAAACACTAGGCGAGAGGCCGAGCCTTCCACCCTTTACCAAGTATATAGATGCATTAAGATAACATGGCAATATAATTATATCCCAACAAGTAAATAAATGCTCCAACAAGGAACGGCTCCAATCTTCACCTGCAACTAACAACGCTATAAGAGGGGCTGAGCAAAGCGGTAACATAGCCAATCAACGGTTTGCTAGGACATGGTGGGTTAGAGGTTCAACATGGCAATTGGGAGGCTGACAAGTAAAAGGTAGGCATCGTAGCATTGGCATAGCAAGAGCGAGCAAACTAGCATAGCAAAGATAGTAGTGATTTCGAGGGTATGATCATCTTGCCTGCACAGTTGTCAGAGTTGACTGGATCCTCACAAGCAAACTCAACGGGCTCCTCGGTAGCGAACTCGTCTCCCGGATCTACCCAACAAGACAAACAAGCAACAAGGATACAATCAACCACGTGCAAGACCAAGCAATATGATGAAATGATGATATGCTATGCGGGATGCGATGCGGGATGCAAAATGCAAGATATGACAGGAAATTCATGAACCTGGCCTCAACTTGGAATTCCAAGGGTGCCACAGGATAGAGGGGATGAAATCGCTTGAAAACTATATAAAGATCATTGGAATCGGAGTTACGGTTTGGAAATGGCAAGCGTTTTAAGATATGACACCGGTCTGCGATTTACAGCAAGTAGGCATCTAAATGCAACGAAATGAACATGCTACAGCCACCAAACATGAAAAAAAATACATGGCAGTGATGTACACAAGATGGTTAACAAAACACCAACACTGAGCCATAGGAAAATTCATCCATTAAGAGGTTCAAACAAGCATGGCAAAAATGAATATGCAAAACAGATTCCAGACTTTGTGAAATTAACACTGGCCTGAAATTTCAGATCACGAAGCCCTCTTCGGAGCAGCAAAACAACATGATAAATGACCTAAACATGACAAGTAAGAATATGGAATGGAGCTACTCAACAAGCTTAACAAAACATCCAAAGTGACCTGGGGCCAAAAGGGTTCACAAAATACTCTACCGAGCTCACGAACATAGCTCGAACACAATCAGTTTTCAGACTTAGTGAAAACTGAGACATGCAGAAATTTTAACTCGCGAAGGCATGTAAACGAGCTCGATGCACTCACTACGGTGCAAGTCACGGCAAGGCAAGCATATAACCAGCAAGAAGGCACAATATGCTAGCTACACATGGCAAGAACAAAGGCATAGCATGCATGGAACACTAACGGTAGCATCGGCAAAATCGCAAACAAGTTGACGATCTGCCCAGATTAACAACGAAGCAAAAGTTGAGCTCGATTGAGTCAACCTAGAGCACTCCACATATGCAAACAAAGACGTGGATGGATAGAGCATAACATAAATATCAAAACTCCCTTACTGATCATCCTCAGAAGAGGCACGGATCACTAGGAAACAAGCTGGACATATAGCATCATGAACTAAAATATCCCAGACTTAGTGAAAATCACTAAGTCCCTGGAATCAGCAATCTCAGGTACCTCTCTTCGCAAGCTTGCACAATACAACACACACATCCTAAAAATGCATGGGTGACACCTCTGGAAAGAAGACAAAATGCTTAACAATTCATTCCAAAGGGGCACAGACATATCATGCACGGATTAAACATGGCAAAAATGACAAAAGTGCATGATGAACTAACGGATCTGCAATTTAACTCACGAAGCCTCCTTCTAACAGCATTTTGGGCAACAAGATGACCTCAAATGCAAATGATGCAATGGAATGAAATGATGTACATGTCGAGACGAAGATTTTGATATATCATATGCCCAAAACGGAGCTACGGTTGCGGAGATACAAGCAGTCAAAGGTAGCACGAAAATAGGGTTTCGGGGGAGAGGGGTCAACCCAGATCTAGATCCAGCGGCACGGATTACGAGGCGGCCGGGGCACTGTAGCACGAGTCGCCGGAGGAGCTCGTCGCCGGAGCCGGTGGAGGAGGGGAGGCCGGCGAGGCGGCGGGGAGAGGCCGGGGCGGCGCCGGGGAGGCCGGGGGAGGCCGGTGGCGGCGCCCGGCGGCGGTGGACGCGGCCCGCGCGCCGGCGAGGGGCGGCGGCGGCCGGCGCCGATGCGGGCGGCGGCGGGGCGCGCCGGCGACGAGGGCGGCGGCCGGCGGAGCGTCGGGCGGCGGCGGCCTCGGGCGAAGGAGGAGGCGGCGGCGGATCGGGCCTCGGGGGCCGGCGCTGGGCCTCGGGCCCGCGTCGGTGGCGGCGGCGAACTGGTCCCGCGGGGACACGTGGCGGCGGCGGGTTGGATGGCGGCGGCGGGCGGACGTTGTCCGGTCGGATCCGGACACGTCCGTCGGTGGCGGGGTTGATCTGTTTTTTTAGGAGGACGGGGAGGAAGACGAGATCCGAAATGGGGGGTGTATATATAGGCATAAGTGGAGCTAGGAGAGCCCAAATGAGGTGCGGTTTTCGCCCACGCGATCGTGATCGAATGCTCTAGGACATGGAGCAGAGTTTGGTGGGTTTTGGGACAAATTTGGGGGGTGTTGGGCTGCAACACACACGAGGCCTTTTCGGTCCCTCGGTTAACCGTAGGAGTATCAAACGAAATCCAAATGACCCGAAACTTGACAGGCGGTCTACCGGTAGTAAACCAAGGCCGCATGACAAGTCTCGGTCCAATCCGAAAATGTTTAATCCCCACACACGAAAGAAAGCTAGAAATGGCCACCGGAGGAGAACGAAGCGCCGGAATGCAAAACGGACAACGGGGAAAATGCTCGAATGCATGAGATGAACATGTATGCAAATGCAATGCACGAGATGACATGATATGAGATGCACGAAAAGAAAAACAACACACGGAGACAAAGACCCGAACCCGAGAAATAAATATAACTTAGCGCCGGAAACGGCAAGAGTTAGATACAAATATGGAAAGTTACATCCGGGGTGTTACATATACCAACAGATCTCACACAAGAGGAGCAGGCGCGGAGACATGTTGAGCTGCATGCAGCTTACTATCGTGACCAGATGGTAATCACTTGTAACTTTTTTAGGTCCATCATTTCATAATCATTTGAACTAAATAACATCCAAATATTGTTCAGCTTGAAAATGTCAACGAAGTAGGGCAGATGGCTACGGATAGCATGCCGGCCCAGGGCCCATATTGCAAGACATTCCAGAAACTTCTGCAACAATTCGTGGCAAAGAAGTTCAAATGCGGTAGAGGCGACGACGTTGTCACTGGAGCATACATGCCGGTAGCGAGGTCAGCCAGACCGAGTGCGGCGCAGTCATCCAGACCGAGTGCGGCGCAGTCGTCCAGACCGAGCGAGGCGCGTACGAGCCATGAGCAATGGGGGGAGGGTCCGAGTACTAGAACGACATTGCCACGACATGACTCATCTCTGCCACTGCATCGCTCTTCTTTGATGTAGCTACGTCAGGGGCAGACATCTCAGGGGCATGGCACGGGCTTGGATTCGATGCCTGAGCAGTTTCTTTCCCCTAACCCATATGCGTACACAGGATATGATGCATACACCCAAGGTGAGGGATCTCAGTCGTATCTCTCCACGCGAGGGATCCCCATGCCCGAGGAGACTCGTGTACCAGATTTAAACCAGCACCACGTACAATGGCCAGACAGTATAGGAGAGGGATATGCTCAGGTAGTCATGTTTACATTTCAATGCATTTACAATGATATCATATATTATCCTCTAACAGTTTGTTTAAAATGTTTCTATGTGCAGGACACACCTGATGTTAATTGGGGCGATGAGAACACCCAACGCGGCGTCAACAGAGGCCTCCGGGGAGCATCACATGATCATGGTGTCAACACAGGCCTCCGGGGAACATCACATGATCTTGGCGACCCGGTTACATCATTAGTTACAGAGTTTTTCGGAGGGGACGTTATTGGCCCATCTTTTATCCCCGCGGAGTCACAACCATACGCCTACAATTACGTTTCAGGTTCGCAACAAGGATTCGCGACTCCACCACCTACGCAGGACTCGCAGACACATGAAGCCGAATTGGAGTACGGCCGCGGTCTTCGTGTGACCCGGCCACCTAATCGCTTGTCGCCTTCCGGTCGTAAGGAAAGGCCAGGTGGTCGTCGTAAAGTAGGGTGATTCATCTATACACGTGCGCGACCCATTGTACCGTTTAATTCAAATGTACTTGCATTATTAGTTTGTACTCTCTTATTGTAAGGCATTATGTTCTATCTTAATTTCATTTTATAGTTGTTGCACGATGTTCGATAATTAGTGGAGGGAAAGAAAATGCCACTACTTTATTCTAAAACTATATATTTTTTCCATCACGACAAGGTACAACTGAAAATAAGATACAACACGACAAGGTACAACTGAAAATAAGATACATCGTAGAATTTAAATAAAGCTACATTTAACTACTGAAATGAAGCTACATTAAACTGCAGAAATAAAGATACAAATGATTGCGAAATTTAAAATACTACCACAGGAATCTACTGAGTCCAACGTGGATATTTTCCTTTTCCATCGCCACCTTCTTCTGCTGCCTTGGCCTGACGAGCCCTTTCTTTCTTTCTCTGCCTCTCCGCCTCACGAGCCTCCTTTCGCTGTCGTTCCTGCTCCTCCATGCGACGAGCCTCTTCCCTGTTTTTCTTTCCTAAATCCTGAAAAAACCGGTGTTGCTCCGCATAGTATTCTTTTAACTCTCTCTCTTGCTCTGCTTTCTCCTCAGCTTCCGCCTTCTCGCGTCGCTCTTCCGCATAGAAACTATTCCACGCACGACGACTTCTTTCACGAATCTCAGTCACTGCCCAAGCCGGCATCTCCGTGTCAATCCAACGATAGTACATGCACAGAGGCGGAGGAGACTACAACGAAAAACCAGAATGTTATTAAAGAATCTATCAAAATACCAACAATATCTATTTGTGATGGTTAAAGCATACCAGAGGCTTGTCGTACTCTGAAATAGCTATGGGTGGATCTTCCTCATAATTGGCGCACATGAAAAACTTCATGCCCAACCAATCTGAAAAATCCGTAACCTCCTTCACCTTGCAAAGATCGCCACACCAACACCGCAGGACTGCCACCCCCGAGGCAAACTTGCATTCTTCATTTTCCTCGGCCTAATGCTTTGATCCGAGCAAGGCAAACTCATACCGACTGAAAAAATGTGTTACACACTTTGCGCACTGCCGATTTCGAGGATGGCTGGACGAGAGCCTCGGTGTCTCCTTTTATAAGCTCAGACGATAAATGATGGCGAGAAAATTAAGCGGGGATATTTACGATCCCTGTAGTGTCGGCACAACAGCTTCCCGTAGGATTCCCAGTGCCATCGCATCCGCTGAGGCAAAAGAAGCAAAGGCAGGATTGGTTCCCGGGCAAAAGAACCAAAAGCGTCCATATTCCCGCGCGTCGGAGTCACAGCCGTCACTGTCGTGCCTCGGAATCAGCGCCGTCTGCGCACTGTCGCGCGTGCAGCAGCACAGGACAGGCCGCCTCGGCAGGTGGCGGCGTGGCCCACCTGCTGGGCCCACGCGCAGCAGGCCTTGTCGGCCGGGTGGTGACATCGGCAGCGGCGGCCGCCTCACCCGGTGGCGGCCGGGCCCACCTGGCGCGGCCCGTTCCGTCGCGGCACGCTGGCCTGTGCTGCCACCGTTCTGCCACGCGCGGCCGCCTCCTGCAGTGGCGGCGGGGCCAGCCGCCTCATGGCGTGGCGGCAGGTGACACGTGTCGCCTGCCGCGCCTGCCGCCACTTGTGAGGGGGTCTCTTTTGTCAATTTCGTCCGCAGGGGGTCTCTTTTGTCAATTCTAGTGGGCAGAGGGTCTCTTTCGACAAAAATTCGACTTTGCAGGCTTGCTCTAAATGGTCATTTGATAATAGGATTGCCTATTGGAGATGACTTGTCAAGCTTGAGTATGGCAGATACTAGATCCTGAAAAATTCAGCAAGGATGGACACATTGAAGAGTTTAGATGAGGTTCTTATTTGTCCAATCATTTCATGCCTTTTTTAGTAACATAAATTCAATCTTGTAATTTGTACTGGAAACTTTTAACTTATTCTAATTACAGTTGAGTTTGCCCATTAGTATTAGGTGGAGCTAACGGAACAAAAGAGATGTTAAACAGAAATGGTGGACATATTGAAATCTTAGCAGTTGCATCTTGAATATCCTATTGGCGTTCTCCTCTTAGTCTTACAATGTTATATTGCTTGAGCCAGGCTTCTCTTGTGACTGAAACCTAATCTTTCTTTACTTGCAATGGAGGTTTCAAATGTTGTTTATGTTGTCCACTGAGTTTTTTTTTCTATGCTCAGTCCTTCAATTTCCTGTATTGGATATTTTATACTAGAGACAAAAGCATAGGCACCATTACATCATGCTATTTATCTTATCGTGTCGTTATCTGTATATACTCTGTATGTTATTTTGACATTCCCAGTTTTGTTGTGGTAGTATGTATTTGACTCCTTTTCCCTGCCTTCTTCCTTTGAATCACTCAATGAATTCACTCTTTGGCTCTGAAACTGTCTTCATGGTCATGTCTACTGGTATACAGGGCATTAAAAGCCATAAATATTGCTATCTACAGGCCGTGTATCATGAATCTCTATTTTACACAGTTTTTTCGCCTCCTCATATTACGTCATATGGTTCAATTGATATTTCAGAAGACACCAATGCATATAGTACAAAATAATACAAAGACATGTATCTTGTTGTCATTGCAAAATCAAAGAACAATGAGTTTTCACTGGCAAGTGTGTTATTTTGTTCCTTTTCTATTTGTTGCATTACTTGATTTGAGTGCTTTGTTTCGCACGGTAAAGTGACAAAAATAATGATCCAGTTCCGTAGTTTTGTTCTCTTCTCTTTTGTGTACATATGAAAGAAACTACTATTGGAATAGATTAGTAAATGAATATTCAATTAATTATAGCATTTTGTACTTTACTCGCAGGTACTGTTTGTCCATCCCTATACATTATTATTTTGATGTCCTTTGGCTCCTTACATCTTACACTCTTTTTGATAGTTGGCTCTCTATTTCCTCCCTTAACATTAAGTGTTTTTATACTACTGTATGAATCCCTAATCTGCTGCTTCGTTTCACTTACAGAGAATGTACTGCTAGCATGTTGATGTGGTAATTGGTTCTCTGTTTCTTCAGCTACTTAGGAAGGGTTTGCTCTAAACTTTTTCCGGTTCGTTAATTGATATCTTCATTCTCCATTGGCAACACTTATTGCTATCTAAATCGTGGTTCATCTTTTTTTCTTAGCTCCCACTTCAAAAGTTTTCGCTATTTTTGTCTTGGTACACTTTTACTTCAAAAGTTTACGCAACGCATAACAAACCTTCCGTGATGTGTCTAACATTTCAGGTAGATGAGAATGTACCTCATCATTACTGTAAATTTAATTTATTGGTTGGAAAATTATCAGGTGCAAGCATAATCGCCTTTGCCTGTCATATTTACTAGGCATATGTAATCTCTGACATTGCTGATAATATCATGTTTGATATAGGCTGTTTCAGTCTATGGCTCATCCTATATTTTTACTTGGATCCTGCAAGGTCGAGATTTGCTCAACCTGGCTTTTACATGGATGAATCTTACTTCTACCGTTTCCAAAAAATTTCCTTCTCCAGATGTGGGCATTTGTCGTGCTGTCACTCTAGTCACCTGTCGTTCTCTGTCTCAAGATTCGGTACATCAGCATGAGCATCATCCTCATCACCATCTCTAGGATTCTGGACTAACTGAATGTAGTGCGCTCTGTCATTGAAAGATTAGCTTGCTCTTGCTGCTTTACGGTCTTTAGATTACATTGTTAGACAACTTGCTAGAAATTAGGGTATGCAATGTGCCTTCAAGTTTAAGATGAACTTCCTCTGGTTTTGAGACAGTTTAGCCACTCCATATATTTCCTCTCTCGTAACCTGCACTTAGTATGTCATTTTGTCTATGATACTGTATATCTTTGTTTTTCACCTGAAACTTAGCATGAAAATTTTGAATTAATTAGAGCTCATTTTTTTTGTATGGTTCATTGAGCCGTACTTAAATATGAACTTCCATTTGATTCGTAATGTGTTCCTGGATTCTTGATTTTAAATTTGTTCTATCAAGATTAATGATTTGAAGGTCCTTCACCTAATGAATTCTATTTTCTTGTTGACCCACTTGCATTTGTCAATTTGAGGTCTTGACACTCCTCTCTTGACGGAATAACTGTGCATCAAAGTATATGCAATCATCACCTTCATGATTTGAAGGTCCTTCACCTAATGAATTTTATTTTCTTGCTGACCGACTTGGATTTGTCAATTTGAGGTCTTGACACATAGAACATACACTTTTATTTATGGTGTTTGTTATCATAAGATAGGTTCAGAACCAAGATCTGGGCCAACGCGCCTCGTTCTCGCATGTGTCTTCCACCCCCTGCTGTCTATGCTGGCCATGGGGAGAAAGATGACAGCGCTTCAGATGCCAATAAGGAAGGACGAGAGCAGGATTGACCAGCAGCTCGAGTAGGAGGAGGCCAGCGGTGCCTGGACCATACTTTCTCTGCTTCTTCTTTCCACTTCAGTACATGCCTTCCACTCCCAGCTCGACCTCTCCTTTTCCCGGCTTCTCCGCTTGGCAGTAAGAGGTGACACATCAGATCAGGTAAGAGCAGACCAACTCTTCCCTGTGGAATTTTTACGATGTACTTGTTGGTCTATATGGCTGAAGAGGAATGATTATTTTCTCCATTCAAATCATTTCATAGATACTTCGTTGATAAGAAAGAAATTTGATAAATTAGAGAGAGAGATGTGCTTTCATCAGTTGCAAATTCAAGTGTTTGGTTTGAAGGATGACGCAAATCCCATGCAAGAAACAAGTTAATATGTATCCATCTTTCATGGCATCCTGTTATTAGTTGCCTCTTACAATGTTTTACTGGAAGAATATGTATCCAACATCATCAAGTTCACTTCCTTCCTTGTTTTCACAAGTGTGAGTCAAATAATAGGAAGAACTAGGAATTCACCTAATGGAATGTTATTAAATCATTTTGTTTTTCTTTAAGGAAACTGTGCAACATATATGGAAGGTTTGGTATTAAGATGAGGACATATGCAGACAACAAGCCAACGACATCAGGTTGTCGACAGCAGCGACATCAATGGATGGAGATACACCTGCTGCAATGGACTTTGTTGTCTCATCGGTATGGTCGCCTGTGACAGTACAAGGGAGCTTTCATTTTTTGTTGAAATCTCTGAAGAATTTTATGGAAGGTTTGTTTGTCTGCTTCCAGTCCAAATGTCAATTTGACATTTCATGAATCTAACTCAACACCGCTTGTTTCTTGCTTGCATAAGGGGAATATACTGATTCTGAGGCAGCATAACTGTTCTTGCTCACGAGTAGTTTTGTTGCTTTGTTGATAAGCATACTGAAGGTATTATTCCATTTTCATGACGGTGGCAGCGGGGACTCCTCTGGAGCTTGTGGCGGCGTTCATGGCGGGATTCCTCGTACTGTACCTCAACTACCTGTACAAGCGATGGGGCGGGCAGGACGATGCGCACTGGACGGGATCCAGCACGGTGGCCGGACCGACGAGGAAGAGGACCAACAGAGGGGGACTTGGCAAGGCTGCATGCTGGCAGCCATGCCGATGTTCAAATCTAAGGCGTGTGTGCGTGCCGGCTGCAGCAAGATCAGGGAGGAGTGCACGGTGTTCCTTGGCGCCATGCATGATGGATCTGGCACGGCGGTCGGGCCGACGAGGACCAGCGGATGGGTTCGATGAAAAGTGGCATGGTGCAAAGGTTGGTAGCTGGTGCATAGGTGTTGCTTCATCATCTTGCCTTCTTTGAAGCGTGGGCTGATTGATGGTTAGCCATCATGTACGTAATTTTTTGTGTAAACTTACTTCAATTGGAACCGATAATTTTCTGCCATGATTTCTACTAGATTGTAATCTTGGATGACTTTTGCATCATTGATATTTGAAGGTCTTCAAATGACTTGAATGTCAGTTTCTTCACACCAGTATTACATGATACACAAACCACACTCATTAGTACAAAGAGGGCGGTGGAAGGGACGCGTCCAACCTGGCACCGCCCAGCTTCCGCTTAGGCGGCGCGCCACGGGCGCGCCCCAACCACTAGTACATATAAACTGGGTGAGGCCTAACGAGCAAATAAATTAAATAAACTTTCTTTATTATAACAAAATTTCAATGTGGTACAGATGGTTGTTCTTTTCATGGGAGCAACTAGTTAACGAGCGCTCCTTCGAGAGCCTCGCAACGATCAGCGCCACTTGGCGCGCTCTCGGCCATTCGCCACGTGTCGCGCTCTGGACGCTCTCTTCGAATTTTTTTTTATTTTTTCACACGCGTTTTCGACTTTTTAAACGGTTTTTCCCCGGGTTTTTTAGACGTTTTGGTTTTCCCCCGGTCTTTCTTAGCTTTTCGATCATAAAAAATTCGAAAAAAAAATTCACGAAAAAACGCGTTTTTTTTCTTTCGCAAAAGTCACGGTTTTTCTTCCGCGAGAGGCACGGTTGTGCTTTATCGAGAGTCACGGCCGTGCCTTTCGGAAACGAAAAAACGCGTTTTCTGTTTTTTTTTCTTTTGCGAGAGTCACGATTTTTCTTCCACGAGAGACACGGTTGTGCTTTTGCGAGAGTCACGGCCGTGCCTCTCGGAAAGGGAAAAACAAAACGCGTTTTCTGTTTTTTTTTCGTGAGAGTCACGGTTTTGCTTCCGCGAGAGGCATGGTTGTGCTTACGCGAAAGTCACGGCCGTGCCTCTCGAAAAGGGAAAAATACGCGTTTTCTGTTTTTTTTTCTTTCACGGGAGTCACGGTTTTACTTCCGCAAGAGGCACGGTTGTGCTTTTGCGAGTCACGACCGTGCCTCTCGGAAAGGGAAAAACAAAACGCGTTTTCTGTTTTTTTCTTTCATGAGAGTCACGGTTTTGCTTCCGCGAGAGGCATGGTTGTGCTTACGCGAAAGTCACGGCCGTGCCTCTCGGAAAGGGAAAAAAATACGCGTTTTCTGTGTTTTTTTCTTTCACGAGAGTCACGGTTTTACTTCCGCGAGAGGCACGGTTGTGCTTTCGCGAGAGTCACCGTCGTGCCTCTCGAAAACGAAAAAAAAACGTGTTTTCTGTTTTTTTTCCTTCCACGAGAGTCACGGTTGTACTTTATCGAGAGTCATGGCCGTGCCTTTCGGAAACGAAAAAAAACGCATTTTCTGTTTTTTTTTTCTTTTGCGAGAGTCACGGTTTTTCTTCCGCGAGAGGCACGGTTGTGCTTTTGCGAGAGTCATGGTCGTGCCTCTCGGAAAGGGGAAAACAAAACACGTTTTCTGTTTTTTTTTCTTTCTTGAGAGTCACGGTTTTGCTTCCGCGAGAGGCATGGTTATGCTTACGCGAAAGTCACGGCCGTGCCTCTCGGAAAGGGAAAAAAATACGCGTTTTCTGCTTTTTTTTCTTTCACGAGAGTCATAGTTTTGCTTCCGCGAGAGGCACAGTTGTGCTTTCGCGAGAGTCGCCGTCGTGCCTCTCGAAAATGGAAAAAAACGTGTTTTTTTTCCTTTCACGAGAGTCACCGTTTTGCTTTCAGAAAGGGAAAAAACCGTGCTCCCGGTTTGGTTTTTTCGCCCGGTTTTTTTCGTCCGGTTTTTTCGTGAAAAAAAAGTTCGTCAAAATCTGTCAACATGGGATCTAGTTTTGAAGATCTCGACGCGAGGAATCCAATGATGAAAACGGTTCAAGATTTGGACGCACGGTTTAAGAGATAAAACGTTTTGAATAAACGGATCTACGAAAAAAGGGAAAACTTTCAGGTTGCGACAAGTGACGCTGCATGTGCGCCACTTATCGTGACCTGAGAAAGTGAAGTGTTCTTTGCAACGAGTACTCTTTAATTAGTGATTTTGCCTTTTCATGTTATAGTCGGGAGTTGCTAGGTTTGATTCCCACTTTTGTATTTAAATCTTTTTTTTTGGATTCTGACCCGTGTACATGGAGTGTTCTCTCATGGCCCGCAAGAGAAAAACGGCTCATGAGAAAAGCGGCCGTGCGGGACGCTCGTACGCCCGTGCCTGTTTAGGTCCTGTTTGGTTCAGCTTTTATCGACAGATTCCGCTGCTGCGCAGCAGAATCTGAACTAAAGGGCGAACCCAGCAGAATCCAATTTCAGAAATCCTCTATCAAAATTTGAACCAAAAGCTGAAGCAGCTCAGGACGTGCTTTTCAAAATCTAATTCCGATGTGTGCCAAAATCTGAAAAAGCTGTATCAGCTGATTTGCCAAATAACCTACATCTTTTTCACATCAGATTCTCCATAGCAGATTTTTCACAACTGCCTTTAGAAAATCCACAGCCGAACCAAACAAGGCCTTAGTACCACCTCAAACAGCTTGTTATGATAAAATCACCTGCACGCCCGTGCGTGTTTAGTACCACCTCAACCAGCTCGTTATGATAAAATCATCCTAAGCGGGACAAAATCAAGAATATCACCTTGCTTTATTAGTAGGGGTATAGATATAGATATAGATATAGATATAGATATAAATTAGTACTATGAAAAATCGCAAGTCAAAATCTCTATCCGTTTCTGCATGAAATCCTTCTTCCTTCCTTTTGTTGCGAGGTTACCTTCGTCTTCTTCCGTTAGTCAATCTCTTGCAAATCAAAGCAACACGGGGTGACAAATCACAATCAAAAACCCATGTGGTGTGCCACGCCATTAGCGACTGTTATTGTCTACAGGATGCAGGCGCTGCAAAGCTCGCCAACCATGCCAGATTAATCAGGCAACATACGTTTATGCCCGGGCATAAATTGCTTCATATAATACTAACGGTGCAGCCTTGACTTTTCAGGAGCACCGTCATTCTGTAAACAAAAACTGCGTTCTTTTCGTGTTCTCGAGTTGCTGGAATGATCCGTGGTGGTAACAAAAGTCTTTGGAAAAAGCAGTGTTTCAAGCGGAGACATTTTCTTAACAATTGAGTAAGAAATCTGTGCACAAGAAGATTGAGTAAGAAATCCGTGGTTACTTCTCAGCCTTTTAACAGTGCGGTCTGAAATACCCGCCACCAGGAGTGCTTTTTTACTGAATGTTGATCGTGTCTCACCCTCAGTTTTCTTTCATCAGTCATTTCTACAACAGCAACATAGCACGGACAGGCCATGGCAGCATACTACTATTTCTTGGCCAGTCAATAATGGCGGTTTATAGGGTATACAAGGTACGATCTTCTTTATTTATCGAATCGGATCGAATTTTTCTGAGACAAATAAAGAAAAGAAGATCCTGCACCATTTTGTTCGGCCATGATCTCTGATGGGCTTGTGCAGGAGATCGTGAAACGAAGGGCCCTCTGGGCCTGTGGCCAATCGGGAACAGACCTTCTATTCCACGTCATGTTCAATTCTTTCAAACGATTTTGACCCGATCAAGAAAGCTAAGCCGATTAGGTTTCTGAACACTTCATCATCAGAAATATAACAGCAGCACATGGTCGATTTCCAAATAATAAAAATCGCACGGCAGCGAACGATCTTTACCTTTTCTCCTCGAGCAAACAAAAATACATCGACCTTTTCTTTGTGCTCGTCGTTGTGATACGAAGCAACATCGATCTTGATCTAATGCCGCCTGTCGGGCTTATCATCGGCTTGGCGTCCTTTTCATGCAAGCTCGTGTCCTTCGCCTTCGCCTGCCGGTTTCTCTATGTCATCATCTACAGGTACAGAAACAACACCTCGGGCTCCTCCCCCTCACTAGTGCAGAATCGGGCAATAGCACCGGTTCGTAAGGCCCTTTAGTGCCGATTTCATAACCGGCATTAAAGTGTGGGTACTAAAGCCCCCCCCCTCTAGTACCGATCCAGCACGAACCGGTGCTAAAGGGAAACCACGTGGCACGAGCCAGCTCCGGGAGCCGGGAGCCCTTTAGTACCGGTTGGTAACACCAACCGATACTAAATGTTTGTGGGTTTTTATTTTATTTTATATTTTTCAATTAAATTTGTGTTATTAATTTAATTTAGAATTGTTTTACGTTATAATGAGTTGTAGTCGTCATCATCATCATCATCATTGCATATTAATAAATAAATAAACTCTAGCTAGCTAAAAATCATCGTAGTCGTCTAATTACCACTATTTAATCATCATAGTCATTACCCCTAGCTATCTAATCATCACCAACACTGGCTAGCTTAAAGAGGAAATATTCACTTTGTAACAGAAGTAAAGATATCATCAAGTTCAACATAATCATTACCAACATCGAAGTTCAGGACACGGACATGAGACACTAATTAAGAGCATGAACTAGTGCTGCTCCCTCTCAGGTAGAATAGCATAGAACATGTATAGCTCTCCTGATTCATCATACTGGAGCATGCAGATGAATCTGTCTCTTAATCTTGGGTTGCGCTTCTCCTTGCTGCCCCCTAGTACTTCTCTGCGATCGTTAACAATTTTGCTCCAATCTTTCACTATTAAGCATTCTTCGCTTTCAGAAATCCTGAATGCACTCATGTGCAATGTAGGATATCTTGGCCGTAAGCTAACCATTGCCATGTCACCTTCAGTCTCGATCCACTGAGGCACAACTGTCATCGGAAGTCCCTGTTGAAGAACATCGTATACTAATTAATATACTAAGCAATGAAAGTTTAGATTCAAAAATAATGTATGCAAAAGATGCACTAATTAAGGACAAATAGTTAAAATCTTACCATCTTTCGATTATAGATGTGACCGTAGTTCAATACGATCACCATTGGTCGCACGTTTTGAGTACTAACATTTCTAAGTTCAGGAAAAAAATTTGTCTTGACAGTATTAAGATCCTCAAGCCATGAAACATAATGACTTATCTCCTCGCAGTTTAGTTGAGCCCCGGGGCAGTAGTAGGTCCTGTCTACCAAGCGCCGGACATGTTTGCTTGAACCGAAATAAGCTGACAATACAAATTAGTTGTCAACTATTTTTGAATAAACTGTATCAAAGACATAAACATATGCATGCATGGTTGAGAAAAACTCACATAATGGTAGAACTGGAGGCGTTTGCACATCGACCCAGATGTCTATATTACCTTCAATATCATCTTCCGGACGAATATCAAAGGTGACAACCATACCAGGCTCAAATGCATAAGCCTTCCATAGTGCTTGCCAAGTTTTGCATTCAAAATGGGTGTATGTGTCTCCATTATATAATTTGACGTTGAAAGTATACCCATGCTCCGTCTTCAAGTAAACTCTCTTTACCTCCATATCATTTATAGCACTAAAACCTATCTTATTCAAGACAAAAATTCTTGCATGGCAGGGGATGCGCTAGTAGAATAGTGAAAATTTAAAATTATAAGTTGAAGCAAATGAAGCATAAGTTTAATTTGCATTCAAATAATAATTGACAAAGTGACTTACTATATCAACTTCGAATGTCTCATCCAGCTTGATGCTGAAGCGCCTACCATCAACAAGGAAATTTCTGTCGCACAGGCCGCGCTGGTCTTCACAGTGTTCGCACATAATGAAATCTTTTTCGTCGTCAGATGACATTTCCTATGTTCATATAGGTGAAACATTAAACACCTATTAGTATCTAACATTAATTAATATCTAGCCAAATATATATTCATCTAACATTTGACATTAATATATTTAACTATATTCATTTCTAACAATTGACATTACTATATATTTAACTTTTCTATCTAATTCATCTAACATTCGACATTAATCTAACATTTATATAAACTCAAAATATATAAAAAATTAAATAAACAGAAAAACTCATTAACAAATAATATTTTAATTAGATCATCAAATCTCATATACCTAAATTTTCTTATTAAAAATAAACTAGTTGTATTAATTATTGAACTAGTTCAAATCTCATATACCTAAATAAACTAGTTATATTAATTATTGAACTAGTTCAAATCTCATATACCTAAATAAACTAGTTCGACAATTTTCTTACTAAAAATAAACTAGTTATATTAATTATTAAACTAGTTCAAATCTCATATACCTAAATAAACTAGTTTGATAATTTTCTTACTAAAAATAAACTAGTTATATTAATTATTCAACTAGTTCAAATCTCTAATTCGACAATTTTCTATCTAGCTAATTCATCTAACATTCGACATTAATCAAACATTCGATCATCTAATTAACTTTTCTAAAAACAGAAAATAAGTAAAAAAATGTGTGTGTGTGTATGTGAGTGTGTGTAGTGTGTACGTATATATGCATGTGTGTGTATGTGTGTATGTGTGCGGTCCCGTACGCCGCCGCCCCGTACGTACGAGCGGGGGCGCCGGCGTACATACGGGCGGGGGCGCCGCCATACGGGCCGGGTGCGACGACGACGGACGGCGGCGCGGCGGGTATACGCGAGAGCGAGAGACGTACGGGACCGCGGCGGGACGACGACGGACGGCGGCGCGCGGTGTTCGGGGCGGCGGCGCGAGACGGCGATGACGACGGGGGCGGCGGGGACAGCGACGACGACGACGGACGACGGGCGGCGAGGACAGGTTCGAGCGGCGCGCGAGAGGTTGGAGACGAAAGAAGTGGGAGATCTAACTGAATTTTCGTAAGTATTGTATATATAGGAGAGGCCTTTAGTACCGGTTGGAGCCACCAACCGGTACTAAAGGCCAACTTTGGCCAGGCCAAGAGGCAGGAAGAGCAGGCCTTTAGTACCGGTTGGTGGTTCCAACCGGTACTAAAGGGTGGTCTTTAGTACCGGTTGGAGCCACCAACCGGTACTAAAGGCCTCGCGCTGCCACCCCAAAGTTTAGTCCCACCTCACCGGGCGAAGGGCAGCCGCACTGGTTTATAAACCAAGCCGCGGCTACCTCATCGAACTCCTCTATATAGCAGGCTTCTGGGGCTAATTAATTTGGGCGCGCTGCCCTGTGAGCCTGCTGGCCCTTCTGGGCCTGCATTTGCACACCCTAGGTCTGGCAGGCCCACTGGGCAGCGCGCCAACAAATTTTTTATATAGTTTTTTCTTTTCTGCATTATTTATTTTCTTCTATTTATTTTTGAGTAGTTTTTTATATAGTTTTTTCTTTTCTGCATTATTTATTTTCTTCTATTTATTTTTGAGTATTTTTTGTATAGTTTTTTTATTTTCTGCATTATTTCTTTTCTTCTATTTATTTTCTTCTGGAAATTGAATGCTGCATATTGAACAATTAGGTAAATGACCAAAAAACAACAAATGATGTCAGAACATGTTGAAAATTGATGACGTCGCTTTGAATGCTGCATACTGAACACAAAAGAAGTCCGGAGTTCAAATAAGTTTAAAAAACATTGAAGTGGCCGTGTAACAGATGAGTTCTCGTCCGAAACCCTGATACTCCGAAAGAGTATGTCCAGTTTGTACACGAAGTGCGTCTAGTTTTTGCCGTGACCCTCTCTACTCTTTCGTGCATGCTATGCGGGTGATATGATGATACCATGCCAAGTTTCAACATTTTCAGAATTCATTTTGTAGTGATTTTTAATTTCACGGTCATTTAGCTCTCTAAACAATTAGGTAAATGACCGAAAAACAACAAATGATGTCAGAACATGTTGGAAATTGATGACGTCGCTTTGAATGCTGCATACTGAACACAAAAGAAGTCCGGAGTTCAAATAAGTTTAAAAAACATTGATGTGGTCGTGTAACAGATGAGTTCTCGTCCGAAACCCTGATACTCCGAAAGAGTATGTCCAGTTTGTACACGAAGTGCGTCCAGTTTTTGCCGTGACCCTCTCTACTCTTTCGTGCATGCTATGCGGGTGATATGATGATACCATGCCAAGTTTCAACATTTTCAGAATTCATTTTGTAGTGATTTTTAATTTCACGGTCATTTAGCTCTCTAAACAATTAGGTAAATGACCGAAAAACAACAAATGATGTCAGAACATGTTGGAAATTGATGACGTCGCTTTGAATGCTGCATACTGAACACAAAAGAAGTCCGGAGTTCAAATAAGTTTAAAAAACATTGAAGTGAAAATAAAAAAGATGAGTTCTCGCTGGTTAGTTTGCTTCAAGCCATTCGGAATAGTGTAGACTGCACTGCACATAGCTTAGTGCAATCTATACTATTCCGCAAGGCTTGAAGCTAATCAACATGTAGGTGAGCATTGCAACTCTTCATCATTGTCTGTGCACTCACGGCTTATAAACCGCTCATACTGCATCTCTCTTGGCGAGGTGGGACTAAAAATCAGCTTACAAAGAAACTCTAGTACCGGTTCATGGCATGAACCGGTACTAAAGGTCTTCGTGGGGGCCTCAGACTGACCATAGCCTGACACAGCCTCATTAGTACCGGTTCGTGGCATGAACCGGTACTAAAGTTTACCCACGAACCGATACTAATGATGCCCGCCCGCCTAGCCGTTGGAACCGGCACTAATGGTCACATTAGTGCCGGCTCAAATTTAAACCGGCACTAATGTGCTTCACATTTGACCCTTTTTCTACTAGTGCCTCCAACGGCGGCGGCGAAGGCTCTGGCTGTTACGACGAGGAACGGGGCGCCATCGCCGCGGGAGAAGGCGACGGCGGCACGGGTACCGGAGGCGACAGATGCTGCATATGCCTGGAGCGGATGTCGGACGACGCCTGTAGCGGCATGTGGCGGTCGCTTCGAGTGGCCCTATGCATGGAGCAGACGATGCTGGACGCGGAGACGTGCATTCCGCTGCGCCGCGGCCACGTCTTCGACGCCGGCTGCATCCGCGGCCAGCGGTTGAAGAGGAGCGGCACCTGCCCGTCGTGCCAGACGTCGGCATGGGTTTCAGCACCATCACTAAGCTTTGACGATGAAGGTGTTTTAGCTTTCCTTATGGTATTTTGGGGTTTTGTGGGGGCGTCCTTGGGTTTCTTTGGTGATCCATAAGATAGCTATTTGTTGGCGACAAAGGAAGCAGTAGTGTAGATACTAGGAGAATAGACCAGTGAAAAAATAGTGCGCTCTAACATCGTTAATAGCAGGCTATAGCATTATGAACAATGCCTCGCAAAATAAATCAATGTACAGTGTCCCGTTAATAGCACGCTATAGCATACTAGTAGCGTATTTTAAGGGCCACGCTATTTTGCCATGGCATGCTACTCTTTTCAGTTTAATAGATCTAACCTGATGACTTTAGATGTACCTGGAATTCATTGGGCATCAGTTGTTCATACCGCTTCAACTTTATGAATCATGTCGCGTTGTCTACTATTGAGCACTCCTTATTGCGCCATCATTAGTGTCAACTATAAAGGATCAACAAGTAAGCAGCACAGATAATCAGATAATTTTGCAATTTTCTTCATGTCATGGCCTTTAGTATTAAGCAACGATTACAAGTAACGATATTGATCCAAGGTGTATAGTGTCTACACCAAATTTAATTAGGAGCGAGTCAACCATCACATCACTATCACCGGGATGTCAAGCCAGCCATGTGGTGAGAACCATGCTGCGGATGCTTGGAGGGCCAGTTAACCAATTAGCGATCATCCCGAGCACGCACCTAATCATGTATTTTCAGCAAAATTCACCTGAATATGTGTCAGCCTATCCTATATCCTATATGTGCCTGATTTTTTCCCCACATTTTCTGACACCTACAGATACGAGTTTTCAGTAAGTTTTCGCTTAAAAATAGAGTTTACGTGAAGTTGTTGCACAGGATTCACATATAATACCATGAAAATTTCCCGTAAAAAAATATACTACTACCATGAAAATTCGCTGAAAGTCAAAATCGCTGTCGGTTTCTGCACGAGATCCTTCTTGTCTTCCTCCCTTTCTTTTGTTGCGGAGAAGTCACCTTCGTCTTCTTCTCCAGCTAGTCAATCTCTTGCAAAACAAAGCAACACGAGGTGACAAATCCCAATCAAAAACCCATGCGGTGCGCCCTCCGGTCCACGCCATTAGCGAGCGACGGTTACCTACCACCTCCCGCTCAGAGGTCGGATCGCAGAGGCCGTCCCTGTCGACAGGACGCAGGCGCTAGCTAGCTGCAGAGCCCGCCAACCATGCCGGATTAATCAGGCAAGGCAACATACGGCCTACGCCCGAGTGGCGGGGCGTGAATTGCTTCATGTAGTACTAACGGTACAGCCTTGACTTTTCAGGAGCTATAATTCTGTCAGGCACATTTTAATTTCAGTTTCACGCGAGAACCGGTCCTGGCCACGGAAGAAGAAGTGGGCAGCAGAAAGACAACGCCTACCTGCCGCAGATGCGTCTGCCTTGGCCATTTGAGAAGAAGCAACGTGAGGCTGATTAGGACGGGGGAGATGGAAAGATGATAGGCACTGCCACTGCAGAAGCACTGAAGCACCAAGCATGCATGTTCTCGACCAGGAGTGCTTGGGTTAAAGGAACGGCGGATCAATGGTCAAATTCAGGAAAGAGCCCATGTGAAGCGCAGGGACACCCTGGAGTGCATCTCGCTTCGAGGGACAAGAAAGGAACCAAGCGGATTGTCAATGCCGAATCATGTATAGGTTAGATTAGCAGTGGAGTAGTGCTAGCATAGCAACATAGCATAGCGTGGATGGATGCGCACCGGCTGGCAGCGGCCAAAGCGCCGCCCTTTCTGCCGGAAAGCCGGCGAAGGCTAGCTGGATCGGCGGCTTTGCTGCTGCCGAATCATGGAGCGTTCCCAGCCGCGCGACTTATTCGTCTGGGTACCGTGCACTCCTCGCCGACGGACGGACGGACGGCTGGGAGGGAAGAAAGGCTGGCCTTTTCCGGTCCCCGGCCGCAACCACTCATCACGGGCGCCGTGCATCCGCGACGACCACCTAGTTTGGCCCATCAACTAGTACAAAATTATTGCAATCTGCCAAGATGAGGAACCAAGAATGGGCACAATTTGTACAACTAGTATTATTTTCTTTCACTTTGTGTTACAAGATCTCACAGCGACAACGAAGAACGAAAGAAGCAACGAATGTTCTGTAGTATGCACAGTTGATTCAATTACTCTGTGTTTGTGTTTGCCCACTGGGGCTAAAGAATCGCACCACGGCCTAGAATTACAAGGCATTCAGCAAGCCAAATTTTGTACAGCACAAGAATTATCTACTTTTTTGGTTGTGTTTTTCAGCGGTTCCTAAGAATGAGTTCACGACGCCGCCACGGTCGGCGGCGAGACGGTGGAGGCGGGGCAGTCCGCGTTCTGCGCCGCGTTGGCGGCCGCCCAGCGCCGGCACGTCCTGCCGAGCGACGCGGCCTTCCGGCGCGCCCGCTCCGAGCCGCTGCCCATGAGCTCCCAGATCGCCCACTCCACGCCGCTGATCGCCAGCACCTGCGACGCCGCCGCGGCCCCCGCGCGCCGGCACAGCAGCACCAGCGCCGCCGCCGCGCACTCCCGCGACCACTCCGTGCCGCGCCGCATCTCGGCCACCAGCTTCGCCACGGCGCCGTCGATGTTCACGATCGCCTCCGCCCCGCCGCGCTTGGCCAGCGACGCCAGCACCGCCGCCGCGGTCTCCTCCTCGCTGATCGCCGACAGTGCCGCCTCCGCGGCGCCCGCGCCCACCAGCTTGCCAACGTTCTCCCTCTCCGCGGACAGGCACAGCAGCGCGGCGAGAGCGTCCTTCTTGGTGCTCGGAGGGCCCGTGCGCACCAGGAGCACGACCTTCTCGATCACAAGTGGGTTCCGGCCGAGCCGGCGGCGGTACGTATGGACGGCGGACAGGCTGAGCACGGTGGCGGCGGCGTTCTCCTTCGCCCGCCATGTCGCGCCGGAGCCCATCACTTCGCAGAGGGCCGCCACCGCGCCGTCGGTGTGCATGATGCGCTTCTTGTTGGCATCGAGAATGGAGAGGTTGAGCAGCGCCGTCACGGCGTTGAGCTGCAGCGCGGCGTCCTCGGAGTTGAGCAGCGGCACGAGGAGCGGCACGGCGCCGGCCTCTCCGATGAACGCGCGGCTCTCGGAGCCGGACTTGGCGAGCAGACGGATCTCGTGCACCACGCGGTTGTCCGAACCAGGGGAGAACGAGGCCGAGAGCTTCTTCACCAGAAACGACGCGGTCATGCGCGCAGCCTCCACCGCGGCCTTGTTTGCGGCCACCGGTGGCGCCGGCTCGGGCTTGCCAGGCTCGCTGCCTTCCATGGCGACGCCATTCTCCCGGCACCACCGCGAGATCAAGTTCTTGAGCGCCTTGTTGGGCACGAGCTCCAGATTAGTCAGCACCTGGCCGGTCTTGGGGCACGTCGACTTGCCGGCGCCGAACCACCGCGTAATGGACTCGCGGTCGTACGTCTGGCCACTGGAGGACACGACGGGGTCGCGCATCAGGTCGAGAGAGATGGGGCAGCGGAAGTCCGGCGGCGGCGCCAGAGGCTCGGCGTCATCGTCGTCAGCGTCCACCTTGGAGTCCAGCGGCCGCGGCGTGGCAGCGCTGAAGAGGACGCACTTGGCGTACCGGAGGAGGCCGACGAGGGCAATCATGGCCGACGTCCACCGCTCCGCCAGCCGGTCGCCGATCTCGCGCTCCAAGATCTCGATCTCCTGGCTGCAGCTGGCGGGGTCGTTGATGGCCACCTCCTCGAGGATGGCCTCCAGGCGCTCCCTCTCCGGCACGATCTCCCGCTCGACCTCCTGTATGAGCGCCAGCACGCTGGCCTTGAGCTCCTGCTCGGCCGCGGCCTCGGGCGCGGGGCGCCGGCACTGGCGCGACGCGAGCGTGAGGAGGTCGGCCACGTCGTCAGCAAGCCCGAGCTCGCCAACGGGGAGAATATCGAGCAGCGTGGCGAGGTCGTGCTGCAGCTCGCGCACGCGCGCGGCGACGTCGTCGGACTGGAGCAGCAGGCGCATGCGGCTGCGCGCGGAGCAGTCGGCCACGACGGCCTTGAAGCGCTGCAGCACGAGCAGCACCTCGCGGAGGCAGAGCGAGGCGGACCTTGGCATCCCGGCGCCCGCGCCCAGCGCGAGCAGCAGGTCGTCAAACACGGCGACGAGGAGGCGCGCCCGGCGGGACACGGACGCGAAGACGGCCCGGAGGAACGGCGCCGGCGGGTCGGCGGCGGCCAGGTCGCGCGCCAGGCGGCGCAGGGAGCGGAGGATGTCCGCGTCGGGCGCCGACGAGGAGTAGGGCGAGGAGGACGGCTCGGCCGTGCTGGCCATTGCGGCAACCAGACTCAGAGGGCGGCGACGGAGGCGTGAAGGCTTTGGATGGCGTCGGGTTGAATGAATGAATGAATGGGATGCCGATGGAGTGCGGCGATGGATGAGAACGGAGAATGGAGATGAGACGAAGTGGAGGGCGGGCGCGGGTATATATACGAGCGCGACGTGTTGGCGCGTGGAGCGGTGGAGAACCGGAGAAGAAGGCGGAAGGAATCGTCCCGACTTCCGTGGACCGTGACGCGAGGCTGATTGCCCGTCTCATCTCAGCCGTTTTGTTTATTGTTTTTTCATGCCTTAGCGGTGTTATTTTCGCTTATTTTATCGGCGCTATTGTTTGAAGGAAGGAAGATGTCAGTTAGTGGCATGTGGAGCGCTGGATCGGGGGCGATGGACGGTCGGGATGGGTTGTTGGGGTGTGGGGTGGATTGGTGACCCGGCTTGGGTCCGGCAGTTGAAGCGGCCTGACCTCCTCACGTGCCTGATCAATGTGCAGGCCGGGTTTATGGTTGGAAATCGTCTTAAGCATGTGGCTGCGTTGCACAGTGACACGGTCCGTGCGGTTCTACTCTTTCATTTCATCGGCGTCGCGACTGTATCAACTTTTCTCTCCTCAGAAAATGCACGACCATATCAACTTTGGGTTTTTGAAGCGGAGATGATTGCACTATTACTACCAAATCATACTCCTAAATGACACTGGTAGCACATTGTCTGTTCAAGTTCTACTGGTAGGATATTCCAGAGGGCTCGTACGTGTGCATTTTCGACAACTTTGGGGACGCCGCATGATAAAGGGCGGCAACCGCATACTATTCACACGCCCAAGTTTGTATTCCTGTGCAAGTTACGTATTTAACATGTGTGTGCATGTTTTTCTCTGTTGGACAAGTCGATTCCCTCCGATGCCATACTTACTTGTCTACAAGACTAACATCGTAGATCCCTTCAAAAAAAAAAAAAAGACTAACATCGTAGACAAAGGGTGGGCATCCAGCTGGGTCGATCGTGATGCCACATTTTTGCATCGGCCGTCTTCTAATCTACTTCATCCGTTCGGAATTATTTGTTTCGAATATGGATGTATCTAGAACTAAAATACGTCTAGGTACATTCATTTTCGGCCACAAGTAATTCTGAACGAAAGGAGCAGCTAGTTAGTTTGCTCATGAAGTTCACGCCCACGCAAAAGCTCAGCTACGCTTCCAAATCCGGCACACAAGGCATGGTTGGGATGGCCAACAAAAATGGTGCATACACCAAAGTGGATGGTATTAAAACCAGATTGGCAGCCGTTGTACATCAATTTTCGCGACGAGTAATTTAAAACGGAAAGAGTAGAAAGTGGCAAGCCGAGAGCAACGAAAGAAGGCGACGGACAAAGGCGACATTCACGTCAGAGATAGCTGGCCGGGATTAACAGTCGCTCGCCTCGCCAGAGCCGGATTCCGCACAGCACCGCAGCCATGCATGAACCCATCCGCGCACGGCACGGGACGGCGCACGAGCACGTACGCGCAGCGGCGGTCAATTTTACACGGAGCCGGCAATAAAATACCGCCCCGAAAAGTTGCTCCCAGAAAAGCGGGCAAGTTCTTCCAGCCCGCCCGCCCGGCCACCCAACACTTGCCGTAAATCTTCATTGTTCGTGATTAAAATAATCAAAGCTTGAGCATCAGCGCACACCGGCCTGGGTAGGAGTAGTAAAAAAACGGAGGCTTTGTTATCGAGATGGCCTTTTGACTTGATCCGATCCTGGCGCGAGGGTGTGGAGAACTGGCCTCGTGGCGGCAGGGGAAGCGGCCTTTGACCCCGGGCGTGCACGTTTACCACTCCCTGTCGCCGCTGGCCGGTACTAATCCGGTGGCCCGCGGTCACCTCCAGCTAATAATCCCCGACGCGATCCAGCGAGATACGGCCGGCGCGTCGGTGTCGCTTGCGCACGTCGTCGACCGGCGTACTGGCGGACGTGCAAGCCACGCCGCCCGGCTGCCACGGCGCCGAACGTCGCCGTTGCCGCCGCGTGACCTCGGCGGCCCGCAACCGCGCGCGAGCGCGACGGCTGACAGCTGAGGAAAAGACGGGCGGTAAAAGTAAAACAGCGTCGCGGGTTCTTTTCTTCTGGACGAAGGTACGGCGGCCGGCCGGCCGTCCGGCCGGCGGCTGATTCTGTGGCTCGCCGTGGCTGATGACAAGTCCTAGGTCGTAGTAAGCGGTGAGAGCGACGGGGCTTTCTCCGGACGTGTGTGGTGATGGCGAAGCGGAGGAAGAATGGCCCGCGCGTGGAGGACGACGGGAGTGTCTGCGACTGTCCACGCGCTGCTACTGACGGCACCGCCGCGTCGTGATTGGGAGATCTGGAATAATGCGGGTTGCCAGCGTGCCGTAGCGGCGTCGGCTTGGACCATTCGACCGTTCCGTGGAACCTAGTGGGATAGCGGCAGTGTGCCCTTGCGGTCCATTCCATTTCCATGGAAGGATACACGGAGCTCTTTTTTTCAAAACAAAGTAATATATGGAGCTGCCAATTTATCGATGGCGCAAATCCTATCTTGCATGGCCGACCAAGCGAAGAACTTCACTTTGAACGACGCCCAGGCCTTCCAAACTCCTTCTCCGGCGCCTAATCCTGCTTCTCCTCTTCCTCCTCCGGAGAGTCCGGAGGCAGGCCGGCTCCATTGCGAGCGGCACGCCGTGCCTTCATCTCTGCTCGACGCTGCGGGGTCAGCATCTTGTAGTAGGTATCCTAAAACAGTCCGTTGCTACCAATGAACGGCGAGGTTGGAGCAGAATAGGGCGTCGTCAGGGTAGTGGTTGTGGCGTAGACTGGAGTGAGAAGCAGGAAATGGGGACAACTAGGGTTGTGAGGCTTGTCGTACAATTGACGGGTTTCTGCGCGTTTTCACGAGAATCCCACCTGTCAGTCCTATTTGGGGCACACGTCTAAGGATTTTTTTTTTCAAAACTGTGATGATTTTTATAGCAAATTCGGAATCTATACGTTCTCACACAAGAAAATCAAAACTAGCACCCTGTCGGCCTCCAGTTGGCCGAAGAGGGGCTCTTCCGCCTGCGGTTGACCGAAGTGGGCTTTTCAGCCTCCCGTTGGCTGAAGAGTACCCCAACTGGACCGAAGAGTACTCTTTGGTCTACCGTTGGCCGAAGAGTGCTCTTTGGTCATCCGTAGGCCGAAGAGTACTCTTTGGGGCCCAAGGCCTAGCATAGGCAAAAGAGCGCAGCCATGCAGTTTCGGCCTCCTGTTAATGCGAAAAGTTGGGACCCGAGGACTCTTCGGCCTACGGTTGACCAAAGAGTGCTCTTCGGCCTACGGTAGACCAAAGAGTCCTTTTCAACTCAGTTGGGGCACTCTTCGACCAACGGGAGGCTGAAGAGCCCACTTCGGTCAACCGCAGGCGGAAGAGCCCCTCTTCGGCCAACTGGAGGCCGACGGGGTGCTACTTTTGATTTTGGTGCGTGAGAACGTATAGATTCCGAATTTGCTATAAAAATCATCACAGTTTTGAAAAAAGCGCTTTCGGTCCTTCACATATACATCCGTCCCAGATATGGGTTGTGGATAAGGGGTGCCGGACAAGTCAAACATATACGGCCGCTTTTAGGGGTCCAGTTAGGTCGCATTTTCACGACCAGGCCGTCCACCTAGACGTACAGGAAGGATATGAAGGGTCCGGTTACAGATTCTCTAAACCCCTAAATTTTTTGTATTTTGCCTGCCAAAAATGTTATAAACATGTAAACACTTCTTAATTAATTAGATTGAACAAAACCTTTCTCTGCGTTTAGAAAAAACTCGGACAACAACGTTGTTGTTTTTAGACTCATTCTTCTATTTTCGTACTTCATTTCTTATTATATATAAACGAAATTGGCACTAGCGCACTCGTAAGAGATGACACTTATTCAGAGTGCATATTTTGAACTTGTCAATTACTCATTTCTAGAAGTAGAAAATCTGGTGAGTCACTTTATACTACTCCAAGTTTGTTCCCTGTTGCGTTAATTTTGTTATTGCATGTTGTGTTAAAAACACTCTTATATTATGAGACGGAGGGAGTGCTGACTTGCTTTGAAGTGCATGTCAATAGAAGCAACGCATATGCTAGCGTCTGAGGGTGTGTCGACCTAGCCAGCCGCCGCCTCTTGACCTAGCCAACCGCCGCCTCCAAAAAGCTAGGGTAGTTCGCCTCCCGCCGGCGCCGGCGCCGGTCCGTCCCGTCTCCGATGGCCTTAGGATCTTGCCCCTTGCCGGTGAGAGGGCTCTGTTTTTAGATCTTTTTTCGAGCTTTGTTAGGGTTTGTGTCCTTCTCAGGTAGACGAGGCGGCGACGGCTCCCTGAAGATGGAATAAAGGTCTCCCCGCCTAGCCCCCGTTCCGGTAATGCGTCTAGCGTTATCAGTGGGCGTGTGGAGGTGTGTCTCCGACGGATCTGTCTTTGGTGGATTTGCACGGATATGTTCGTCGTTCGTTTTCGTTCTTGTCTCTTCAGGTTGGATCATTTTGATCTACACTCTTCATCTGCGGTGGTTGCTGTTCTGGTGTGTTGATTCTACGAGGCCTTAGCACGACGACTTCCTGACTGTCTATTACAACAAGGTTTGTCCGGCTCCGGCGAGGGAGGGGCGATAACAGCGGCGCGCCTTCGGCTCGTTTCAGTGCTTGTAGTCGTCGCTAGATGGTCTATGAAAGTGGATGTAATTTTTATCATTTCTAGTGTTCGTTGTACTATCATGACTGAAGATGAATAGATTGGAAGTTTTCCCGTAAAAAATAAATAAAAATAGAAGCAACGCATGAAAAGGAATAGACTAGCGTGTTTGTCATTCTCTAGCAACTTGCGCATAGAAATGTGGAGAGCTTTCATCAGCCTCGGATATATGAGCATAGCCTCAGATCTGAAAGTCCTCAGTTAGACCTGAAAATTTGGACTATAAAAAGTCTGCCTTATATAATAATTCAGTTCTTGATCTTTCATGTCATTAAATTACTTGCAACTTGCAGGAAAATGTGCCGACAGCTCAAGGTATTGGAGCATCAATAAACGTTAGCGGAGGTGCGAAACAAGTGTTTGATTATTGTAGGGTCCGAATAACTGCCACACGTGTGGCATGGACGCGAACCCGCCCGCACGCCTCGTGTGGCATGGACGGGAACCGGCCCACACGACCACGTCCGCGCGCACAAAAGCACGGCCCGCACGTCCGGTGTGTGGCAACCCCGCCCGCACTGCCCCGTCCGGGCCAGACGACCCGCTGCCCGCACGACCCAGCCGTTCCCGGCCTCCGATCCATCCCCTCTGTCGTCTGCCGCCATCTGAAGGAAATATGCCCTAGAGGCAATAATAAAGTTATTATTTATTTCCTTATATCATGATAAATGTTTATTATTCATGCTAGAATTGTATTAACCGGAAACATAATACATGTGTGAATACATAGACAAACAGAGTGTCACTAGTATGCCTCTACTTGACTAGCTCGTTAATCAAAGATGGTTATGTTTCCTAACCATGAACAAGGAGTTGTTATTTGATTAACGGGATCACATCATTAGGTGAATGATCTGATTGACATGACCCATTCCATTAGCTTAGCACCCGATCGTTTAGTATGTTGCTATTGCTTTCTTCATGACTTATACATGTTCCTATGACTATGAGATTATGCAACTCCCGTTTGTCGGAGGAACACTTTGTGTGCTACCAAACGTCACAATGTAAATGGGTGATTATAAAGGTGCTCTGC
Source organism: Triticum urartu (assembly GCF_003073215.2). NCBI lineage: Eukaryota > Viridiplantae > Streptophyta > Magnoliopsida > Poales > Poaceae > Triticum > Triticum urartu. Next base: position 492,021,114 of record NC_053022.1, on the reverse strand, counting down.
AGGTGTCTCCAAAGGTACATGTTGGGTTGGCGTATTTCGAGATTACGATTTGTCACTCCGGTTGTCGAAGATGTATCTCTGGGCCCTCTCGGTAATACACATCACATAAGCCTTGCAAGCATTGCAACTAATGAGTTAGTTGCGAGATGATGTATTATGGAACGAGTAAAGAGACTTGCCGGTAACGAGATTGAACTAGGTATTGAGATACCGACGATCGAATCTCGGGCAAGTAACATACCGATGACAAAGGGAACAACGTATTTATTATGCGGTCTGACCGATAAAGATCTTCGTAGAATATGTAGGAGCCAATATGAGCATCCAGGTTCCGCTATTGGTTATTGACCGGAGACGTGTCTCGGTCATGTCTACATTGTTCTCGAACCCGTAGGGTCCGCACGCTTAAGGTTTAGATGACAGTTATATTATGAGTTTATGAGTTTTGATGTACCGAACTTAGTTCGGAGTCCCGGATATGATCACGGACATGATGAGGAGTCTCGAAATGGTCGAGACATAAAGATTGATATATTGGACGGCTATATTCGGACACCGGAAGTGTTCCGGATGATTTCGGAGAAAACCGGAGAGCCGGAGGGTTACCGGAACCCCCCCGGGAGAAGTAATGGGCCATATGGGCCTTAGTGGAGAGAGAGAGGGGCAGCCAAAGGTGGGCCGCGCGCCTCCTCCCCCCTGGTCCGAATTGGACTAGGAGAGGGGGGCGGCGCCCCCCTTTCCCTCTCCCTCCCTACTTCTTTCCCCCTCCTAGTAGGAGTCCTACTCCTACTAGGAGGAGGACTCCTCCTTGGCGTGCCATAGAGGCCGGCCGGCCTCCTCCCCTTGATCCTTTAAATACGGGGGCAGGGGGCACCCCATGACACACAAGTTGATCCACGTGATCATATTCTTAGCCGTGTGCGGTGCCCCCTTCCACCATAGTCCTCGATAATATTGTAGCGGTGCTTAGGCGAAGCCCTGCGACGGTAGTACATCAAGATCGTCACCACGCTGTCGTGCTGACGGAACTCTTTCCCGACACTTTGCTGGATCGGAGTCCGGGGATCGTCATCGAGCTGAACGTGTGCTAGAACTCAGAGGTGCCGTAGTTTCGGTGCTTGATCGGTCGGGCCGTGGAGACGTACGACTACATCAACCAAACGCTTCCGTTGTCGATCTACAAGGGTACGTAGATCACACTCTCCCCCTCTCGTTGCTATGCATCACCATGATCTTGCATGTGCATAGGAATTTTTTTGAAATTACTACGTTCCCCAACACCATCGTCCCCCACCTCTCGAACCCCGACCTCCGTCGCCGGCCATCTCTGGTTGCCATGGCAACCAGGGCAGATCCGTAGGGCGCTCCCACCGCAAACCACACCCCAATCCTCCCCACCCCACCCCCCACTCCAACCCAGCCCTCCAGAGACGATCATCTAAAACCAGGTGAAATCTCCCGATCTCATCCTTCTCATCCTTAAGGCTGAAAATCTCTCAATCTTGTACTGGGTCCATGCTATAGGGGTAGAACACTGCATGGTTCAGTGTATATTCGCAATTGCCAGGCAGAATACACCAGATCTGCCATGTACTACGTTTGAGATTAACTTAAGTTCATAGTTTAATTGACGCAAGTAGTTGGGTATGAAATGGATGAGTAGGAATCCCTAAAAAAGGGCAGGAAGGACAATTTTTGGAACGAAGGGGGTGGGAAAAATTAATTGCCACTTGTGTATAACGACAGTTGCCACCTTTCGTTGTCAGTAGCTGCCACCTATTTTGACCTGTTGCTTGCCATCCCTATCTTCTATGTGCAAGCAGCAGAAGAATACAATTCTTGTGGATTGTTGATGCCTTCTTGTTCATCCAGTGATTGAGAACACATCGGAAAGAAGCGAGACACGGAAAGAATGAATCACGAAGATGGCGCTGATGCTTGGGGTTCTCAAAGGCCAAAAACGCCCCCTTGGAATGCATCAGAGTACAGTCAACTCATCTCTGCAGGGCCGTTGCTGCCACTACTAGAATAGTATGCAGGCATAGGTATGATGCGTGATAACAAAAGAAGAGAACAGTTGCCATCTTCGCAACGATGAAGATGACATTCTACTTATGTCATACACTGTCATTTTTTCGCAGGTTCTTATGACCAAAACACTCATAGGGGGCCCCCGTGGCAAGTTCAGTCACAAGGCGCTAACACTGACAAATGTACGGGCAGCCAACTTCAACTAGCTAGTATGGCTAATTAAGGTAATGCAAAACGAAAAAAGAGCACATACTGCTGTGGACATGAAAAATGAACATGCAAAAAAACTGGCAAAAGGACTCTATCACGGGTGAAAATGCAGAGCCTTCATGCAGCATGTGGCATCAGGCAGCACCCATGTACCTGCCATCGACGTCATACACAGGTGAGTCCATAAAAAAAGTGAAGTTGCGGATGCTCAATTAGCAGAAGGAGCATAGTTGACAACTACAATTGCCATGACTAGACATCTATAGTTGCCATGAATTAAAAACTACACTTCTCATCCCTGGACAACTGTTGTTGCCATCCCTAGACACCTGCAGTTGCCATGCCAGTGCAACTACATTTGCCATGCCATGGCAACTGCAGTTGCCATGAAGGAACAACTGTGGTTGCCATACCGATGCAACTACAGTTGCCATGCCAGTAAAACTGCAGTCGCCACATCAGGGGCAACTGCAGTTGCCGTGCTAGCACAAAACTGCATTTGCCATGAATTGACCAACCACTACTATGCTTACAGGTTATTACGCTAGTGGTAAACCGACAAACGTCTCGTGGCAAGCTTCACAAATTGCAGGTGGAGCACGTCATTATGGTGTCACAGACCACACAAGATGGTCAAATGCATCACAACAAGGTAAGGAAAAAACTGAACCACAAAAAATAGCGCTACATTTGTTATTTGTAGTTATTTGTAGGCAAAACAAATAGTTGCCATGTTTGTTGAACAGTAGCTGCCATGACTGGTACCACAAAAAACAGCTGCCATACATGTCCACGCGCAGACTCACGGCTTGCTGTTTGAAATGATGTCATGCCAAATCACTCGAAGATGGTGTGATCTGTTGCGATACACATGTTATCCAAACAAAAATCTTACTCTCGTACCTGTTTTTTCTATTACAGGGCCTACAACTACACTGAACAGCGGCGCGGGGACATCTACGGCGGGGAGCTCTGAGCGCACGGAAGACGCGTTCCACCAGCCAGCAGACAATCATGCTGCAAACAATTTCGAGTCAAAGTCGGGAATGGCAATCATTCCAGCAATGCCGACAAGCACCCCTTTGAACACAAGCACTGGCAACACTCAAGTAGATGGAACTGCCGCCGATACTGAAGTGAATGATGAAACTGACGACGACGCACAAGAGGATGAAGATGGTGGGCAATCAGAGATCATGGTACCTCAGCCACCGTACATTGGGCAGAGATTTGAATCGTTCGAACAAGCAAAGGAATACTACCAGACATATGCAAAGTTCCATGGATTTGCGGTCAACACCGAGTACCATAGGAAAATTAAGAAAACTAACGAGTACAGCAGAGGTGAGATGAGGTGCCACAAGGCACGGAGGAACAAGAAGGGGAAAGGTGTTGCGCCTGCCGTTCCGGAACGAAAGAGAGGTATCATTCTCAAGACTGAGTGCCCTGTCCGGTATAAGCTAAACGTAGATGGAGCACAGTGGGTGGTCAATGAATATTTTGACGAACACAACCACCAACTCATAAAGAAGTTCGACCTGGTAAAATTTCTGACCGCCCACAGAGGGTTCACCCCCGTCGAAAGGCAATTCGTAAAGCTGCTACATGATTGTAATGTCGGTCCATCAAGAATGGTACAGATACTATCTCTCATCCACAGCAAAAAGGGGACTCTGAGTAGCATGCCGTACATACCAGCTGACGTCACAAACCTACAGGCCAAGTACCGTAGAGAGAGCAAGTTGGCAGACATAGAGGCCACAATGGCCTACTTCGATGAAAAAGCGAAGAAAGATCTAGATTTCTTCTACAGGATATGGTTGGACGATGAGGACCGTGTCAGGAACATGTATTGGGTGAATGGTGCTGCAAGGAGAGCCTACAAACATTTCCGAGATTGCATTTCATTCGACGCGACGTACCTCACCAATATGTACAAGATGCCATGCGCTCCGTTCATAGGAATAAATAACCACAATCAGTCGTTGTAGTTCGGCTGCGGGCTCGTCCGGAACGAAGACACGGATGGATACGTTTGGCTGTTCAAGACCTTCTTGGAGTGCATGGATGGACTTGCTCCGATGAACATAATAACAGACCAAGATTTCAGCATGCGTGCAGGCATAGAGGACGTCTTTCCGTTGGCAGTGCACAGGCACTGCAGGTGGCACATTATAAAGAAGGCTGAGGAGATGCTAGGACTGTTCTTTGCTGACCGTCCAGAGCTGCACAAGGCATTCGAGCTGTGCGTGGACCACAGCTTGACGGTGGAGGATTTTGAAAGGAGCTGGATGTCCATGACTAAAACACATCAAGTCCAAAACAACGAGACTCTTGTTAGCCTGTGGGAGAAGCGAATGTACTAGGTGCCGGCCTACTTCATGCAGTGCTTCTTTCCCTTTCTACAGACTACGCAGCGCAGCGAGGGGTTCAATGCTGTTTTGAAGCGGTACGTCAGCCCTGGCAACTCATTGCTATAGTTTGCCAAGCAGTACACAGCTTTGCAACAAAAAATTCTGGGATCTGAGCTACAGCAAGAAGCGACCACGGCACTAAAGCAGCCAAAATTGCTAACGTATTTACCGATAGAGAGGCAAATGAGCAAGATATACACCAACAAGATCTTTAACAAGTAAGTCAGTTGCGTTACAGTCTTATTTGCAGAAAAAGCACCAAGTCAGTAGGTGCCTTATAGAGTGCAATGCAGTTGCCATGATGTGCAGTTGCCATGTTTAATGAAATACTGTTTGCCATGCTTACTCAGCTGCATGTTGCCATGCTCAATGAAAATTATGTTTTGCCATGCTTGCTCGGGTGCATTTTCCTTGTTGAATGAAGTTCTGTTGCCATGTTTAATGCACTGTGCTTCCATTGGGGCATGTTGGCATGCAAATGCCAATGTCAACTGGAAAAATGTTATATTGGCGACACATATGCCGAAATGCAGTTGCCATGTTTAATAAAATGCATCTGCCATGTTTGTTGAAATGCAATTGACATGTTTACTCAACTGTAGATGCCATGTTTAAATAAAAGGGCAGTTGCCATGTCTTATGCAATGTGCTTCCATTGGGGAATGTTGGTGTGGAAAAATGATGATGTCCAGTTGAAAATGTACTACAGTTGCCATGTCTAGTGTACTACAGTTGCCATGTCTAGTGTACTGCATTTGCCATGTCTAGTGTACTGCATTTGCCATGTTCAACGTACTATATTTGCCATGTTCAATGAAATATGTTTGCCATCTTCAAACAAAATGTATTTCTATTTCCATGACAACATAAGGTGGTATAAGAAAAGAGCGCACGATAGTTTAACAGAAAACACACAAAACTTGCAGATTCCAGGAAGAAATAAAGCATGCCAGCATGTTCATGGCTTTCCAGGTGGACGAACATATGTTCAAGGTGTGTTCTATTTTGGGCATGTCAGATTCAGAACCTGAAGACCCGGACAAAGGAAGGAACTACTTCGTCAAAGCCTTGATAGGCGAAGGCGAGTACTACTGCCAATGCTGCAAGTTCGAACGGGACGGCATTGTGTGCTGTCACATACTAAAAGTAATGGACATGAACGCTGTGACACGGATGCCCCGCCATTTCATAAGGCGACGATGGACTTGGGACGCTGACGACGCGTTGGCGCCATAGACAACACATGCAGTTTTGGCTATGCATGACGAGAGACCTGAGTCAACCATGGAAGCCGTGAGGCACGTTGTGCTGACAAAGAACTATGCTGAGCTAATTGATGAAGCGTGCAAGAGTGATGAGACAGCGAGAGTCACAGAAAAACACAGGAAGGCACTGAAAAGAGAGCTTGATGAGATCAAGAAGAGGAAAGCTGAGGAAGCCTTACACCGGTTCCCCTGCACATCGAGTGTGCCTTCATCCACGGGGCCATCATCTGAAAACTCGGAGATAGGATCTGGAACAGCAAACACACAGACCCAGGTCAGAAACCCACCCCGTTCTATCACAAAGGGTCGTCCAAGAGAGATAAGGTACAAGTCGGGATTGGAGATCCAAGCAAAACACAAGAAAATGAAGAAAGGGGCGGGCAATCCATGAGCAAAAATTGGGGCGATGTGACATGGTCCTTGTGGACATTTTGTTTTGTACCCTAGATGATGAGAATTTTTTTAAAAAAAATTGGGAGAATGACTCTTGAGGGGCATCAGAAGTGGAAGGAAAATTCATTGAATGGATAAATGCAGTTGCCATGTTATGGGTACTTAATCTGCCATGTTATGTGTAGTTAATCTGCCATGTTATGTGTAGTTGGTCTGCCATGCAATTTTATACTAAATATGCCATGCTATTTTATACTAAATATGACATGCTATTTTATACTAAATATGCCATGCTAGTTGTACTGGATCTACCATTTTAGTTGTACTGGATCTGCCATGTTAGTTGTACTATATCTGCCATGTTAATTATGCTGGATCTGCCATGTTGTTTGTACTGTATCTGCCATGTTAGCTGTACTGAAAATATGCCATGGTATTTGTAATGACTCTGCATGGCATATATTTTTGTGACAATACGACGCGGTTTAGAGACACATAGTGTGTTGTGTGCAAATGTATGGGAAACAAGTTGGAAAAGCGTAACGTGCATAAATCGCAGCAAAGGTTGTGGCTACATGATCAACCTACCCATGCTAGCTGGTGCAGTTAGCGATGAAAAAGAAGAAGCAAAACAGCCAAAATGAAAAATGACGATGACTTTCACTACCCATGTCTGATGAACTACATTTGCCATCTTTTTTAAAACATCGTAGACGCATTCGAAACAGCAAACCGGTGCTAGAAACGATGAAACCATTGTAATAATGATAAACATAAAAACATATCTGCTGTAATGCCTAAAATAGGTTCACGTCCACACATATATTACAGAAACTATTCAAATGTCACTCACACACCACCACTACATAGTTAGGCTACGTGGGGTTGCAGTCATAACATAGCACACAAACATAGTTTTCAACGAGAAACAAAGAGATAGTACCTTACATTCCTCGGCAACAGAATGTAAGGTATGCGTCCGGTGTGTAACGCCACGTGGTCACTTGTACTTCTTGATGACTTTCTTGACAGCTTCCTCCACGAACTCGCGTGCTCCGGACCGCTTGTTGAAATGTTCAGTCGTCAACCAGTTCCATGTGTAGATTTTTCGGAGCTCAACGACCGTTGCAGCTGTGATAGGGGGGACAATTCTGCCTTCCCACTTTGAAAAGTATTCTAGCGCGTGAAAGCCACAGTCCGTCCTGCACGAGGAAAAGAGTCAGCTGAACACGCAAAAAGGACAGTCATAACAAAGATAGACTTCAATTCAGATGTGACAACAAAAGAGGGGTTGGATTGATGTAAATGGCACATGAAGGAAGGAAGAAATTACGTGTTCCCTTGCTTCGCAGTCGCCACATACTCAGTCGGGAAATGCCTGGTCTGGACCTTTGAATGTTCGTAGTGACAGTTCCATGTCTCTTTGAGGTTGTTAATGAAGAATTCGGCATGCGTAGTAAGGTCTGCATCAGCTTCCAAACGGATTGAATCAAGCACCTCAAAACGTCGGTTCTTCAGGTCAAGACAGATCGCATAGTGGTGACCACACTTGTCGTGTGGGTCATGTGGTGCAAGCTCCTAGAACATGGGGAACATGACCTGCATTTAAAAGTGAAGAAATGAGAAGCAGAGTTCACATAAAGAACAGCAGAGGGACAAAAAAATTAGAATCACGTAGAATGTTTGGTTATGGGTGAGGGTAGTTGAAAGAAAGTTGCCGTCCATGTATGAACAAAATGTGCCGTGTATTTTACTATCAAGTTGCCACATAGTTTGCACGTGATGCTAAAATTAAGAAGTCAGTGTGCACGGCAGCTGTTGCCACATGAAAACATCTGCCACATAAACACAAGTGCATATGATGGCAAAAAACCACACCATGTGAAAAAACATTGCAGACAGGGAAGGAGTACTCACATATTTCTTCAGTGTGAGCTTGAATTCACCGTGTTGAGCAAAATTCTTTCTCGGGATTTTGTGGTGGAAGTCACCATCCCATATTTTGCAGGTCACACTGTAATGCATGATTATCTTATCGGCACACACATCGGTGTGATTGTTGATGTAGTCGATCCCGCATGCAACTACATTCGTCGACATTTTACCGTTTGGCCTCACGGACTCGGCAAGATCACCCAGCTCGACGTACGTTGCTCCGCATTAAATGACTTTGGTTCTGTCCAAACATAAGCTGTATGAAAACGATATGACATGGAATAATCATGCCTACTAAGTAAAAAAATATATGAAAGAACTAAAACGTAAGCGGATCGTGTATAGAAAGTACGAAGAAGATGAATGGTAAAAAAGGAGCAAAGCAAAACGAGAGATTATGGGGTGTGGTCATTTACGCTTCCAGCTCCTTCATGTGCTTGCTGCTGGCCCTCGCATTTCCAAACCGCTTGACGATATCGTACATCTAGGTTTGTTCCTTAGTGGCCCTGAATTCGGGCTCGTAGTCTTCCACGGGAGGTGGGTGAACTACCCTCTGCTGCCTCACAGAACCAGGAGTGGCACTCCTAATGGTATCCTCAGATACCGTATCTGCAGGCACGTTGGAACTTGATTGCCCTTGCCCTCGTAAGGACCTCCTCTGCAATGCTGCCTCCTCAATCATGCGGTAAGCTTCGTCAAGTGACGGTGAAATCTCCTCAGGGGTGGCTGCAATGATAAAAAAAGTGGGTTAGGATACCTAGAAAATCAAAAACAGATGGATTGTGAGAAGATAGGGTGCATGATGTGAGATGTAGGTTGAAAAAGTGGGGCAGTTGCCATGTGTGGTCCAACTACAGTGGCCATGTCATAGCAACTACAATTGTCATATAGTTGCACTGTAGTTGCCATCTAGTTGGACTGTAGTTGCCATGTCACAGCAACTACATTTGCCATGTTGTGTCAACTCCACTTGCCATGTGATTGCCGTATGAAAAAATGCAGCATGGAAACAAAAAATGCAGGCGACATGGTGTGGCAAATCCAGTTGCCATGTGTAATGCACTATATTTGCCATGTGACAGCAACTATAGTTGCCATGTTGAATCAACTTCAGTTGCCACATGGTTGCCCAAATGTCAAATGCAGCATGGCAGCAAAAAAATGTAGGTGACATGGTGCATCAAATCCAGTTGCCATGTCATCACATGTCAGTTGCCATCACAAGTGAGAACCCCCAAAATATATGATTGGGACAAAAGGCAAACTACAAAGATGTATACAAGAAAAATCATAAGGACATGACAAGTGTACCTTGCACAATCGGCTCTGCGAACTTGACAACCTTCCTGCCCTCGACCATTGGCTGCGCCATCATTGCGGGCATGCCTCCTAGGAAAGCAAAGGCAACAGACATAGGATCTTGCACCACCGGTTGATCTTGACTGATGCCAAGGCTGAAGCTCGGTGGGGTAAAGGCCATTGGGTGCCTCTCATTCCTACTGGCCGGACCACGAATGACTTGCGGGGCAGAATCCAAGGGTGAAAGATCGACAAACATATCTGAATCGGCCGCTACAGAATGATCGGCCTTATTTTTGCAGGGCGGGGCGTGTTGTCAGCGGTATCAGCCGCAGCTTTCATGACAATCTTCTTGTTTGGGCTGTAGGGGACACCGACATTGACTGGGAGGCTGGAAGTGCGCAGATTTATGCTGGGGATTTCCACTGCGGGTAAAGGCGCAGTCTGCTCCGGTTTTTCACCTGCGTCACTCGTGCCCGGCTTGACACCTGCATCAGTTGTGCTCCGGTCTTCCGGTTTCTCCATCACATTGCTTTTGGCAGGTGGCGGAAATAGTGCGGACGCAGGAACATAACCAGACTCGTCTCTCCTGCTCCTAGCTAAAGCCGGTGCATTGGGTATGTCTGTTGGTTGCTTGCGGGGGCTATGATGCCTAGGTGGAAGACCAGCACGCGAAACAGTCGCCTTAGCAATATCTGCACCGACAGGAGCTGGAGCTGTTGTGCCAGGACTCTCACCTGTAGATGGCATATCCTTGTGAACTGCCGCCTCAGCCGCTTCTGTCGTGGACACAGGAGTGCCACCATGCACACGCTTGGAATCAGTGTCAGATGAGCGGGAATCTTCCTTGCTTAGGTTCGTCTCGGGAGCGTCCACTTCAACGCTTGCTGATGGGGTGGCATGGCTCACAGCAGCATCCTTCATTGCCAGAAAAGTTGGCAATATTTCAGTTGTCCTGGCAGATACCGACTCGTCACTCCCCGATGTACGGATGCCTATTGTTCTAGCCTGCACATCTGCAGCCGGCGGAGATGGTCAGCCACTTGCATCAGAGTTGGTGGGAGCGGTCAACGGTGCAGCAGCAGTATTGTCGCATGGTGCCTCATGTACATCTGAGTTGCCCCTTGTTGACAACTTTGAATGCAGGCGTTCGAGCGAGTCCTTACTGATATGCTTGGCCCCGCGCGTAGTAGTCTTCTTCACCCTGCAAAGAAAATAAAGCACATGAAAAAGGTATTAAAAATGAACAAAAATATGTTTGCCTTGATAGAAATCTTAAAAAAATAAAAAACAAGTGGAAAAGCTGGTAGTTGCCATGTAAGGGGAACGTGAGTTGCCATGTGTCATAATTAGCAGTTGCCATCCAGCAGCAGTTGCCATGTTAGCCAAATTGAAGAATGATAAAAATGTCTGATCTGCCATGAATGCAATTTCAAACCTAGGTGTGGGATGAGCTCACAAGCCAACGATAAAGATGGCAGTTGCCATTAGGTACATTAAAGTTACCATTTGGCCTAGATTTCAGTTGCCATGTAAAAAACAATTGGAGTTGCCATACACTTAAAAAGGAAGGAAAAAATCATTTGGAGAACAGCAGTTGCCACGTGGGGGCGATGAAAGAAGACAATGTGACAAGCTAAACGGATGCATTGGAAAATCAAGAAAATATAGCGCTATGTCAATGAAAGTGGATGAAAAAACCTACTTCTTGACTGCATTCCTCATGTCTGGCAACACGACAGGATCCCTGGTGTTGGTCGTCGTCGTGTGAGGAGATGACCTGGTGAAAGGGGTGTCACCGGCAATGGGGGCGCCTTTGTTCAACCGAGCAGAAACACGGGTTGGCGTTGGCGCCTGTTTCTTCGTAACTGCTCGTTCACCAGCTGTCGGCTCGCTGCACGTATGAGATGGAGGAAAAAAAGGTGGCAATTGTCAGACAGCAAACTCGTTGCCGCGCTTGACAAAAACAAGTGCAAAAAAGGATGAGTCTGTTCGAAGAAAATAGACAAAGCAAAAAACTAAAATAAAATTCGAACCTCTTCCTGGCAGCTACGGGGTCGGTCCTAGACCTCTTGCCAGCAGAACCCTGCCCAACACCCTCTGGAGCCCTCCCCCTCTTTGATGGCAAAACCCCCTCGCCTCTCGCAGCCGTGTGTTGTTTGACTTTCTCCGGTTGGGGGACATCTGTTGCATCCCTGCCCTTGTTACCACCTGCGCGAACTTCAGCATGATCATCATCATCTGTGTCCTCTTGCACATTCTCCATGACATCGTCGTCATCCTTGCTGAGACCAGCATCTCCACCTAGTTCATCTTGTGTGTCAGCAGGCTCTTGGGAACTGTTGTAGTCATACCGGCCACGGCAACCGGTTGGCCGGTGTGTACGTTCTGGGACAAATGAAGTGAACTGCCTCGCAACCGCGTCGCTGTCAGAGCCACTGAGGGACGTCCACCCCTCAACCAACTTCCCGAGCAAGCCGGTCATTCCAGATGCAAACTGCCCTATTAGATGCTCAACAGGTGCCCTCGCATGTGCATGAAACAAAGAAGCATCAATGACCACCCGTATTGCAATCACTTGCACGACATCAAAAAATACTCCACGGCAAACCATAGATGTAGATCTTTTGATTACCTCGGCAGGGCAAGACGGAGCTGAGTGCACGTCCATCCACTTTCCAAAGTTTTGAGGCCCCCCAAACACGCTGTAGTCTATAGCATGCTTGGCCATCAGCTGGAAAGAACAAAAAAAGAAAAAAAGCTAGGACGTAAGAGAGAGAATGTAAGTTTAAGCACGAATGAAAAGAGTTGCCATGTGGAATGAGACATGGATACAGTACTCAGACAGTCATGGATAATAAAGGTAGTCATCTCTTATGACCCACAGACGGTTGCCTCATGCCAATTTGTAGGCATGCCGTGTGGGCAAAGAAACCAGAACTAACCTGCAGTTTTCCATATGTGGTGTCAGTAGACTTGTCTGTGGCAAGCACAGCCTTGACAGCGTTGATAGTCCACGCAGAAACAGCAAACTTGTGCGCAGGCGGCGGGCCTCCTGTCCCAGTGAAATCCATGGTGGACAGGTCAAGACAGTCGACGTACATGAGCTGATGCAAAACAATTTTAAAAAGAAATAAATATCAGTTGCCATCATGGGTACTGTGTGGAGGAAAACAGGATAATATATGTTCCCATGATAATCAAGTTGAGGTGCATGAAAGAAGAGAAGAAAAAGAAGAAGATGCCATCTACATGTGCTAATTGCCATCATAGTGTGATAGCAGTTGCCATGTTGTTATGATGGCAGTTGCCATCATAGTATGATGACAGTTGCCATACTAATATGATGGGAGTTGCCATATTGTCATTATGCCAGTTGCCATATTGTCATTATGGCAGTTGCCATCTTGATATGATCAGGTTGCCATCTTGTTATGATCAGGTTGCCATGTATGAATAAAAGTGTGTAAAAACAGTGTTCAAAGAAAGAACTGGTAAAAAAATACCATTAAATGCAGTCGACAACCCTTTTGGTACATCTTGCTTGAGAATGCATCATGCAGGAAGTCGGCAATAAACTTACACCAATTCATGTTCTTCACATTTCCCAGATCCGCCTGCACCACACAAAATTTCAGGACAAAAAAAGGTTGCCGCATCAGAAATCAAATGGAAAAAAACATCGGAAAACGCTGGCAGTCACTAGCTTTACACATGACATCGGAGCCAAAAAGATCAAAGGAAAATAAAGTAGTAAAGATGGATCATTCATCAGGATGGGGAAGCATTTGTTGCTTGGGCGAAGAGAGGTGGTCGGCGCGAAAACAGCTGAGATGAGGTACATGAGTAGCTTCATCTTGAAAACATCTCCATGCGTCGTCATGGCCTGTAGCGAATTTGCCACTGCAGACGTGTTCGGCATGGATTCAGACCCAGGAAACAAACGGGGGAACAGCGCTTCCTCGATCTCATTGTTGACCTCGTACGGGACTTTCATATGTTCACGAGGCACACCCAAAGTGCAGAACACGGATTCCTCGTTCAATGGTAGTCTTCCACGTCCCGGAATCACGAATTCCCTGGAGGCGGGGTCGTAGATCTCACCAAGCCAGTCGCATACAGGGTTGACAAGGTTCGTGCACCGGACATCCATCATAGACTGCATACCCATCTCAGCAGCAGCCCCCTTCTGATCGTCGGTGAATTTATCAGTCAACGCAGTCAGTCGTTCGTGGGAGGCTCTATTGCGAATACGTTTCTTCTTCTGCAAAAAACAGACAAAAAGTGATCAGTTGTTGCCATGTTTTTACAAAAAGTGATCAGTTGTTGCCATGTTTCGCAATGTCATGAAATTTTAGTTCGTGTCAGACGACTGCAAGCTCGAGGTGTCAACCAGTAACATAAAGCAGGAGAAAGGGGGGATGTGTGAACATTTACCTCATCACCCTCTTTTCTCCATCCAGTTGCCCGATTACGCTGTAGTGGATCCATGAAATCATCATCATCGTTTTGATGATCGCCACGAGCCATTCTGCTGAGATAGGAACAGACCAAATTATCATGGTGGAAATGTAAATGCAAGAGGTAAGCAGTTGCCACCTAACAGAAAATGTCAACTAGTGAATGCAAAAAAATAACATGAACACACACACACCCCTCCTATGATTGTCGGAAACATAAACGTGGCAAGTAAGCACGTTGATTGCATTATCAAGTAAAAAAAAGTGTGCATATGGTAAATGCACTTGAAAACAAAAAATGTTGAAGTTGCCATGTTAGCCCAAGATAGTACGATAGAAAGTCACAGAATCCTCCACATCAGAAAAACTAAGATGTAGCAGCTCACACACTGTCCTAAAAATACACCAATCAAATGTCACTTATTCAGCGGCAGAAATGTGCTAGGGTGAAATTGTCGTGCTGAAATGCAACACATACTACAACAAATCGATGAAACCACATCTAATTCAAGAATCTGAAAAATTGCCACAGTGTGATCAGATATTAGAAAGTCGTTGTGGCAAAACAAAAAAAAATTGCGCCTACAGTACAATGAATTTGCCATATTGTACTGACGGCGGCATGGCAACAGACATGATGTGGTCAGCCAAAAACTTGCCACATGCAAAGCATATGTATGGCATCTGACACAATTGATATGCAAATTTGGTTGCCACATTATGCAGCCAATTTGCCACACTGTCTTATCTGCAGAATGACAACAGACAGTGTGTTCACATTCTATTCGCCACATGAATATACTATCCAAGTGGCAACATGCACACTTGATGTGCACATTAGTTGCCGTCCAGTGCAGTTGGCTCCTGAAACTGCATTGACTACCGATTTTGGCAACAATCACAGTGTGGTAACTATCACAAATCATTCAGAAAAATTAGATGCCACAATGAAAAAGCATGTTTGTGGCTACTATCACAGTAATTCAGCAAATTTAGTTGCCACATGGAAGAGCGTGTGTGTAGCAACTATCACAGTCATTCAATAAAAATAGTTGCCCCATGCGAAAGCTTATATGTGGCAACTAAAACAGCCATTTCAGTAATTTGTTACCGCAAGGGGAAACACGTTTGTGGCAACTATCACATTTGTTCAGGGAGTTAGTTGCCACACAATCATGATAGTTAATGAAACTATCAAGTTCGCCTCATACTACAGTTTCAAAACCCAACTAACTAGATATAGGGTTCAATGGCAACTACCGCGACTTCAAATTCACCCTCAAAATTCTCCCACGAACTGACTGCAAACACAAATTCGAACCAATGCGCATCAAACAAACCGGGAGACACCTGCCCAATCCATAGGCAAGACTAGTGTGTGCCTCCGAACAGGCATAACCACACCAACGATGCCGCCGCCGCGACGAAACTGTCCAGTGCCACCAAAAACGGCTAGCAGACGACTTCGGCACCGGCGGGAACGCCGACGCATCGCCGAATCGCCTGAATCTCTACGAATCTCGATCGAGGAATCGAACAGGGAGGGAAGGGGGAAAATGCAGGAAGGGATTGCGAGAGTTGTAGCGAGCATTACCTTCAACCCGCAGGCGCTCCGGCGAAGCCGCTCCGTTCCGGCGAGCCCCACCGACGGCCGCGAACACCGTTGATTCTTCCGCCTCCGCCGTCGCCTTCTCCCCTCGCCTTCTCCTCCAATGGTTTGAAATGCGAGTGGGTTGTGCCAGTAACTGCGGTGCGGGTGAGTAAATGGAACCGTGAGGGAGAGGGGGCAGAGGTGTGCGACGTGTTTGACGTCAACCGCGATCGGAGCGTGGCGTGCGGGCGCATAGCAGTTCCACCGTACGCCTCCGAGTGGCAACCGCTGACCGCGGGATGGCAACCAACGTGCGGGCGAACTGACTCGCACACCGCACACGCGCCTCGTCCTACGTGACGCAGAAAACCGGCCGGTTTGTTCCAAGATTCGTGCACAAAGTTGTCAACGAAGATGCTTGCGTGTGGTCGGGATGGTGAACGCCCACACGTGTGGACGTTAACATTTCCGTTTACCTAATGCCTCACGAGCCTTTCGTTACTCCTTGCTTATCACGCACACAACAATGCCAACTTTTTTTTGAGGGGACGCAACAATGCCAACTAGGGCGTACTACACATACACTACCTCTATGATTGACACGGAACCAACATTCGCAGTATCACTTAACTCTAATCCAAAGCTACAAAATATCTGAGCCCAGTTGCGCTAAACAAATGACGCATCATCATTTCCAGATGGAGAGGTGCAGGTATCGGCACTGGCATGGGCCGGCGCAGCACACAGCCTCGGAGCGCAAACCGGCGACCATGTCCACCTCAATTCCAAGTGTCAGCAACCACCACCCAACGAATATAAACCCTTACTTGATAGTAATCCACGACTGTTTCCCGATGAGCACACGAGCACAGCCGAAATTGACCAGGCAAGAAATAGTACGTACATGCCAAACCCAAATGCAGTTTGCTACGTACTTTTGCATTCTCTAACAGCACTGCCAGATCTTTCACCCGGTTGGAAATGGAAAAAATATAGTGTAGCTTCGACTCGTTCACCACCCGCTCTAGCTTGCAGCAAGTTGGGAGCCGGTTGCCGGTGCCAAGAACTGCAAGTTGACAATGGCGCCGTGATTTCCTAATAAACAAGGGTGCAGGTGGCGCCTGGCTGCTGGCCGCCTGTCGTGGTTCTCCTGTATTTCAGAGCATTCTTTTTTTTTCAAAACGGAGGCATAAGCTTTGCCTCATCTATTAATTAAGAAGGAGAATAGAGTTTGTTACACACCACCCCAAATACAAAAAAAAAGGTCATTACTCTCCCGGTATTATGTTTCCCAATTTTTTCGCACCTGCGATAACCCAAAGTCTAGCCTCCCTTTTGATGATACTGAAGATGACCGGTGCCGGAGTTGATTTGTGTTGGAATACACGAGCATTTCTCTCTTTCCAGATGGTCCAGCCGGCTAGCATGGTGAGGGATGCCATGGCCTTTCTATTGAGGATGTTGCTTCCAGACATGTTTCTCCACCAATGCGAGAGTGAGTGCAAGGTTCCCCAAGTTGCCGTGTCAATCACATGAAGACCGAGCCAATTTTTAATAAGGTTCCAAATCCTGACGGTGTACCGACACTTGAAAAAAAGATGTGCTCCACTTTCTTGCACACATTGGCAAAGTGGACAGAGTCCACAATTTTGCCAACCCCTCCTGGCGAGCCTGTCGGACGTCCAAATCCTATTACGGGTTGCAAGCCACGCAAAGAATTTCACCTTTGGCGGAGCCCAAACGCCCCAAATGTAGTAGTGGAAGGTGGTGACTGTAGATCCAATGAATTGTGCGCGGTAAGCCGATGCCGGAGAATAATGCCCACTCGTCGAGTGCTTCCAAATCATGTCGTCAATTACATCTTCGCGGAGTTGCGTGTGTCGAATTTGCTCCCAAAGCTCAATAAATTGCCTAAGGTGCTCCATGGTGAGAATCATATTGAGTCTTAACTTGTGAATCCAAGCATCGTCCGCCAAGGCCTCTTTGACTTTCCAATTTTTTCGCGATGAGGCCAAGTAAATGAGGGGAGCAATGTCCTTCGGTTTCTTCCCATTGAGCCAAGGGGAATCCCAAAAAGGGGCAATGGCACCATTGCCAATTGATATGATGGTAGAGGCATAGAAGAGGTTGATGTCCACTTTGTCGCATGGGTTCCCCATACCCACCCAAAGCTTGTTTGTTTCTTTCCACTCGTACCAAAGCCAACGTAAGCGCAATGCCCGAGCGAACTTGTCGAGGTCAAGCACACCAAATCCCCCAAGGTGTTTTGGACGGCACACAGTAGCCCAATTAACCTTGCACTTGGCACCCGTGATTTTTTCTGTTCCCGCCCAAAGGAAGGCCCTCTGGATTTTGTTGATGCTCTTTATGACCGGTGGCGGGATGATAAGCGGAGTGGCATGGTAGATGACTTGCGAGGTGAGAACGGATTTGACAAGGGTACCACGACCCGTAGTGGTGATGTTTTGCCCATCCCAAGGGACAAGCCTTGTGGCAACCTTGTCTTCAAGGAATTGGAAATCTGCTCTCTTGAGTTGCCATATGGAAAGGGGTAGGCCCAAATACCGGATGGGAAAATAAGCTCGGGTTGCCGGCAAATTATGTAGGATCTCCCCCAGATTGCGGTTACCACACCGAATGGGGACAAAGGAGCTCTTTTGGAAGTTTGTCTCTAATCCGGTGACCTCACCAAAACAGCCCAAGATGGATGAGAGGTTGTCAATATCTTGCTTGATGGGAGCCATGAACACCATTGCATCGTCGGCATATACTGAGGTCCTACACACAACCCCACGGCCTCTAATCTTGTGAAGCAACCCATGCCTAGTGGCCAAGTCGAGAACTTGTTGGAGAGGGTCAATGGCGATGACGAACAATAGGGGTGAGAGTGGGTCTCCTTGGCGAAAGCCCTGGCCGTGCTTAATTGGGGGGCCAGGAACACTATTGAGTAGGATCCGAGAGGTAGATGTGCAAAGTAGGGCCGCAACCCACTCACGAAACTTTCTAGGGAAACCTCTCCGTGGTAGAAGATCAAGAATGTATCCCACCGCACGGAGTCAAAAGCCTTCCGAATGTCAAGCTTGAGAAGGATGGATGGCGTTTTGCTTTTGTGGAGCCGACGAGCAAGGTTGCGCACGTACATGAAGTTGTCATGAATACTTCTCTTTTTGATGAAAGCACTTTGGGCCTTGGAGATAAGGTTGTCCATATGAGGCCCAAGACGGATCGCAAGCAACTTAGCAATGATCTTGGCTATGGCATGAATTAGACTAATAGGCCTATAGTCACCGATCCCCTCTGCCCCATCTTTTTTGGGCAAGAGCACAACGTTCGTCGAGTTAAGCCAATGAAGGTTGGTAACATGGAGGTTACCAAACGTTCAGAGCGTTCTGATTGCTCAAGGACGAGGACAATCGGTGGCTTGCTGTGCAAGAGCTGGATCGGTGATTATTTTACTAGTGGCACCTGGCACGGTCTGACTCGTCGACTAACATTGCGGTTAGGCCGGTTCGGATTATGATACATGGAGTGCGTGTTGGAGTTTCTGAAAGTGTGCTGTACCATTGGTCTCCACTTTTTTTTTATGTTGATCGCCTTCGCCTCTTCCGAGTTAAAACCAGCAGTAACACAATTTTGTGAGGGAACAATGTGGTATCTCATCGGGGCATGCGGGCAGGGTGTAATGCTCGGGTACATTTACTTATTTTGGTTCCGAATGGGGTACATTTATTTATAGCTCCTTTTTATTCAAACAACAATAATTCAGACGTGTGGGCGTGACGAAATAAGCGAATTGCTACTGCTTTAATAACCATTTACACATCCCTAGTTTGGTATCCTCTAGTCTGCAATAGCTGGCTGGAATTAACAGTCGCCAGAGCCGGATTCCACACTGCTAGGATTAGTTTAGCACCTGTCAGTTTACCACTTGTTAATTAGTGAAACGTTATTAGATTAACAACTGTAATTAGTGAAGAATTGTTTTCACCACCGAACAGGTGTCTTTCCTTCTTTCTCTTCTACTCCCTCCGTTCCGATTTACTTGTCGTGGTTTTAGTTCAAATTTGAACTAAAACCATGACGAGTAAATCCGAACGGCGGGAGTAGCTGTAAACGACGCCCCTTCGAGGCGCTCCTTCACCATGTACTTATATATATTCATCATGTCAATGAAATCTACAACTGTTGGTTCATTCAATCACTTTTACATTTAACACGCACAATACCGTAAGTATGACCCCCGGTTTGTTCGGCCGACAAAAACGTCGCTCAGCAGCCAAATTTTCACGAACCGGCAACGAAGTACCATCATATCTTACCCTCCCAAAAGTTGCTCCCAACGAAGTTCCCCAGAACGATCATCCAACGCATGGAGTAAAACTTGCCTGATTTAACCAAGGGTTTGAGGAGCAACACCATCCCGAGTTTATGATAGATATTACTCCCTCCGTTCATTGTTGCAAGTCGTTTCAGACAACTCAAAATAAGTTGTTTTGCACATTGTCTGAGATGTCTTCAAGGTCTTATAAAAATGAACAGAGAGAGTATTTGACTTAACTAGATAGTATCATTTGACCTGATCCTATCCTGACGCAACGCTCTCGAGTTAGGCCGTGTGGCAGCATCAGCTGCATCCTTTGACCACGAACGTACCACACGTTTATTACCACTCCTTGTCACTGGCAGGCCAGGCCAGTAAACCGGTGGCGAGTGGTAATCACCAGCTAATCTCCGAAGCTTGCCAGCAAGATACGACGTACAAGTCCTCCGCTCGCGTGCACGGCCGGCGGAAAGGCAGATGTCGAAGCGCCTGCGCGTGGACGCGTGTCACTTCGACCAGATTTGGAGGTCGACGTAAACGGCCGACCTGTATACGGCGTCACGTACGTCTGCTGCTCCTGTCATGTAGCGTGCTGGGGCGCGCGGGTTCGTTGCTTCCGGAGGAAGGTGGCGGCTGCAGCCTGCAGGTGCGGTGCTGGATGTCGGCGTTAACGTGTGACAAGCTGGTAAGTATAGATAGATAGCCACTGCGCACGTCGTGAAAGCGACGGTCGAATGGCCATCAGCGAGGGGAGGCATCGGCGCGGGTGTCGACGCCGACGTGCCGCCAATCGGGAATATCGGGAAGCAATGGTGCGGGTTGCGAGCGTGTGTGTGACATGGTGTTCGAGTGTTCGAGTGTTCGATGTAAACTATGGTTTAGTGGGCTAGTGGCAGTGTAATTGGCTAGTGTGCCCATGGCCCATATGATCCATTCGATTCGAGCCACTTGCGTGTGTGATGGTCCCT
The DNA here is from genome assembly GCF_003073215.2 of Triticum urartu. Taxonomy (NCBI): domain Eukaryota; kingdom Viridiplantae; phylum Streptophyta; class Magnoliopsida; order Poales; family Poaceae; genus Triticum; species Triticum urartu. Next base: position 492,000,227 of record NC_053022.1, on the reverse strand, counting down.
GTTTTCTTTCAACTCCTGGAACCATATACTGTCTCCAACTATAGTTAGACTCACCACGTACCGTACGTGGTGGGGTGGCATCTCGGCGCCGCTCCCCTCTCCACTGTCTACTGCATGCCAGTACTGATTTACATTAAAGCATCTACAGCCAGACGCCTTAAACTCGTCTTAAATATTCGGATTGGGCAGGTGACCCATTCAGCGACCAGTCATAAAAATTCGATTCAGATAGACTCCTCAAACGTCCGGGCTGACCGACATCCCTCATAACCAGCCTAAATATGAGACGGATATGGACGCACGGGCGATGCTCTGGCAGGCCGCATAGTGCCTAGCTCGGCTATTTAATTAAGCCGGCCGGCGCCGCCGCCGCCACTTTCCACTCCCCATCCGCCACCACTAGTAGCCATGCTGCCTGGTAAGGAGCTACCTATATCTAACGCCGGAGCTCCGGCTACAGGTCTTTGAGCAGATCCGGACAAGGCGCAAAGCCCAAATCGCTGCGGGGCTACCTCCGGGTGTAATGTATCCGGAGTAAGACTTGAAGGAGGAGGAGGATGATGACGAGGTTGAGGAGCCAGAGGAGGATGGGGAGGAGGGGGCGCTGGGGACGCGGATTTGCAGGCGGAACAGCAGGCCATCCACGATTAATTCCCTCCGCTCGGAGTCGGATGCGGAGGCCAGACAGCATAGTCGGCAGGAAATGGAGGTGGAGCACACCGCAGAGGAGAAGGAGATGCTTGACTACATGGACGAAGTCGAGGAGGAGCCGGAGCCCTCCTACGTGCCCATCCATGCGGCGCATGGCATCGACGTCAAGGTCGACTCCGATAACGGATCATAGCTAGGGTGTTATAGTATGTAGGTTTATTTTATATGATTTGTATGGATTTATAGGATAAAATATGAGACGCGGACGCAGATGAGCAAATATGAAGTGTGGCCGGTCAGTGTCCGCGGACGCGTTTGGTCATATCCACGGCCTTTTGAGGGGTCTAATTTGCCATCGCGTTCGTGGACGTTTGAGGGCTGTAATTGGATGATTCATCCGGAACCCCGATTCATCCATGTCTTTCCTTTTTCGAGGGAACGATTCATCCATGTCTTACGAAGCGACACACCGAACGAACTAGACCTTATCTTTCTTCTTATTTTGCGGGTGAAACTAGACCTTATCAGCATTGGATACCTGGTCCTGGGCAGATGCGGGTCTCAACCAATCCTTGGTTAGCATTCCTTGGCTCCTTCCTCATGGCACACATGCACTAGCTCCATTATTTCAAATCCCCAATACTACAAATATCTGAGCCATACCTGGTCCTGGGCATATGCAAGCCTCAACCAATCCTTGGTAAACAAACGGCGCCTCGTCATTTCCAGATCAAGAGATTCATCAGGTAGCCATCGGCACTGGAACGAGCCTAGCTTGATGCGCGCACAGGTGACCATGTCCGCCTCAAAATTCCAAGGGTGCAGTGCACCCACCGCCTGATTAACCAATGATTTCCTCCTAGTCGACAACCCACGACTATTTCCCAAAAATTACACGAGCGGTTGCGCACAGCGGCGACGATTGACCACGCAACACATACCGAATCCAACCAAAACGCTCTTTGCTGCATTTTGCGTCTTCCTGATTATCAGCTGCTGGTGATAATATCTCTTCTCCGCTTTCGTTAGATAAGGATAAATGACAGAACGGCTATGAATCCTTCGCCAGCCGCCGCACCGGCGGTGGCATTATCCGTTGTACGTTCTTGCAGCATGATCGGAGCTGGCCGCCCGTACTAGGAGAACTGCGAGGCAGCAAGTTGGCAAGCCTGATTGCGTGATGGGACATGGGAGCTGGCCGCCCGTACTAGGAGAATAGCAAGGCAGCAGGTTGGCAAGCCCTGGTGGGCACCCAGATTTCTCGTCCGGCGTGCCCGGGATGGCACCGACACGCACGGTCCGTTTGATTTCCTGGCTCGTGGACGCGGCCAATCGGTGGAATAGGTGCTTATTTTACTCGTGGCACCTGGCAGCCTGCCGAAAATGGACTGCATGTTGAAGTCGCAAACCTATTTTTACCGTTCCCGGGATGTACCGGTGGTTCTGCAACCAATAAAATCCTGCCACCTCAAAAGTAGTCACAAGTTGTATCTCTGTATTCCTCATATATCTTCATTTAACCTCCTGTATTTCACCAGCTGGACCCCACCCACATGATTTGACCAGCTGGGCCAACCCACGTTATTTCAGCCACGGCCCTCGCTTTACACGTACGCTGAAGCCAGTCTCACTTCACACACACACACACACACACACACACACACACACAGTAATGTCAGCTTATTTTTCAAAGGATAAACCTCTCTCATTTTAAATTGATATGAAATCTGTTAAAACATATATGAGAATTTGAAAACTTGTTAAATTCATTTCAAATAAAACTCTTTCAAAAAATGCAACAACGCATTGAAATGTCAGTTTCACATTTTTTGTCCACAGCTCATCTACAAATAGCTATTTCAATTAGTATCTAACTGAAATAGCATTTCAACTCTTTCAAAAAGCATTGCAATCATTTTCATAAATATATAACACTTCCACCAGCTAAAATGATCTGGTTTCACCACATTGAAATATAAATTTCACATATCTTGCACAAACCATTACACTTAAATTAGTTTAACAACTCGTAATACCACATTGAAATATATTTCTGGAAAGGAATTACATATTTTTCAGGAAAGTAATTTCACATATTTCAATACATATCTCACTGATATAACAAGTTACAGATGTGACAAATAGCAGTTTCATATATTTCAAAAAAGTAATTTCATTTATTTTCACAGAAATTAGTTTCACAACTTGTAACAACACATTGAAATATATTTCAGGGAAGTAATTTCATATTTCCCAATACACATCTCACTTAAATAACAAATGCCAGATAAGAGAAACGACAGTTTCATATAATTCAGAGAAGTAATTTCATATATTTTCCCAGAAATTAGTTTCACAACTTGCAACACCGCATTGAAATATATTCCAGGGAAGTAATTTCTCAATACATATATCACTGAAATAACAAGTTACATATGTGACAAATAGCAGTTTCATATATTTCAGAAAACAAATTTCATATATTTTCACAGAAATTAGTTTCACAACTTGCAACAACACATTGAAATATATTTCAGGGAAGTAATTTCATATTTCCCAATACACATCTCACTTAAATAACAAATGCCAAATAAGAGAAACAACAGTTTCATATATTCCAGAGAAGTAATTTCATATATTTTCGCAGAAATTAGTTTCACAACTTGCAACACCGCATTGAAATATATTCCAGGGAAGTAATTTCTCAATACATATATCACTCAAATAACAAATGACAGATAAGAGAAATAGTTGTTTCATATATTTCATAGATCTAATTCCATATATTTTCAAAGAAATTAGTTTTGCAACTTGCAACAACACATTGAAATCCCAGTTTCACATTTTTTGCACATCTCAACTACACATAGCTATTTCAATTCAAATCTCACTGAAAATCATTCAATTCTCACTTCGACATATTGAAGTAATCCAGTTTCACCAGATTGAAATATAAATTTCACATTGTGCCACAAACCATTTCACATTACTTTGTTTCACAACTAGCAACACCGCATTCAAATATATTACAGGGAAGTAATTTCATAGATTTTGGTCTCTTTCAAAAAACTACAACACATGCAATCTGTCACAAACATTCAAAAATCCTGAAATTGAAGTAGCAGAGGAGGCCGACGATCTGGTGGTAAAGAAACATAGAGTGTTCAAATCATGCTAAATAAATCAGAAATCATGAAATACATATGGAGAGAGGTTAGGGGAGATGGGATTCATTACTCACCAGATCCGGTGGTAGTCAGGCTTGGTGTCGCCGGATCCGGCGACAACCTTGTGTGATGACCCGTCATGGTGCCCGTGCTGAACGGAGACACCAACAGCGACCACGGCTGCCGGGGCAGCCAGGATGTCGGTGGACGGGCTTCTGGTTGGCAGGATCGAGGAACCTCGCCAGATTAGCCACCCCCCGACGGCCAGTGGATCCGGCCCCCGCTCCTCGTCGGCCTCATGGTACCGTCGCGCCGCCGGCGGCCTTCTATGTGCCCCCCATGGTAGGTGCCGGCAGTGGAACCCGAATCCGGTGCCGGATGTTGCTGGAGAAGGTTGATCTCGCGGCGGCCATAGTCGGGATTAACCACGGAGCCCCATGGAACGAACTGACGAGAGATGTGGTGGGGAGAAAGGAGATCGATGCGGGAAGGAGATAGCGGTGTGGGGTTGATATCCTCTCTTTCGTGGGGTCCATCACGTATTTGCAGTTGTATACAGCTTGTATCCTGGAATTGAGGTGGAAATAAAAAACTGGTAGGGTCCACCCGCACGGATCTAGAAGCACCGAGGGATGGTGGATTGAGCACCGGTACATCCCCGCTCCGGTAAAAAAACTTATTCGATGTTGAAGTTGATACACTAGCCCTTTTTGGTTTGTTTTGTTTTGCCTTGCGTGTTGAGTCTGAGCCTTGTATGGTGTGCATGCTTTGTGTGAAACGCAGGGAACACATATTAGCAGCTCGAATTTCGAGGCTCATAATTTAACGAAGCATGCTTTAACTCTAGGGATAGACCGCCATGTTTGGTTAAGTCACCCCGGTGATCTTTGGTTTGTTTCTGTAAACATTGTGACGACTTAATAAAGCTTTGCGATATTGTCTAAAAAAACATATTTGCCAAGGGATAATACTCCTCTCTTTTTTCTTTCGAATCGTAATACTATTCTTTTAATTATAGGGTTCGACACATCAACTAATTTAATCACCCCCTAAAAAGTGAGCCCTGCGCTACACATATGCTGGCAATCGAGTGTACCGTCACGCCAAACTCAAAGCTTCCATTGCAGTTAATAATCTATCTGAACCCCAACAAGCTACAATTGTTAAAGGGTTGTTGAACATTACGCAACAACAACGGGTCAACTCATAAACCCCTCAGGTGTTCCATCATGTTTTCTGCTAATTGTTCTAAGCCAGTGGCTAATGAGGTTAAGAGGATTCTGGATATTACAAAAGAAGTTTTTGAACCAAAATACCTGAGAGTTTTTGTGCCTAGGCTATTTCCACCTATGTGATGAGTGTCTTTAAATTATCTGCTTCTGTTTGTGATAAATTGACACACATGATGATGCAGTACTGGTGGGAATAGGTAAAGGGAAGAAGAATATGGCTTGGTTCAGTTGGGGAAAATGTGTCTCCCAAAGTCTACAGGATGCATGGGGTTTACATATATGCATGCTTTTAACTAGGCCATGTTAGCTAAACAGGTGTGTAGGTTAATCGATAACTCTGATAGTATGTTTGCTCATCTCCTTCGGGCAAAATACTATCCCAGCGGAAATTTACTGGATATGATTTTTTGGGCAACTCTTCCTCCATCTGGAAAGGTATTGAGCATGGACTACAACGGTGAAAAAAGGTATTATTTGGAGGACCGGTGATGGGTCCCAGGTGCGCACGTGGCGGGATCCCTGGATCCCGAGAGGACATGATCTAAGATCGGTCAACTCAAAGAGAAATTGTCGGTCTAACCGAGTCTCAATTTTTTTGTACATCCATGGTGGTTGGAATTTCGAGAGGCTCCAACGGCATTTTTGGGATGTAGATGTTTAGCAGATTTTGAAGATGTGTAGTTCATCATGGAACCGGGCACACTTTCTTGCATGGTTCCTGAAGAAATCTGGACGGTTCAGCATGAAGAGTGCATATTATTTGGCTAATAAAGAACATGATGAGTGTGTCGCCGGAGGAGTGTCAAGTACAAACCTGGAGGGCGATCGCTCTCTCTGGAATAATGTTTGGCACGGAGGGTTCCATTGAAGATGCGTATTACCGCTTGGAAACCAGCAACCGACGCATTTCAACGGACCAAAAAAAGGTTTAGAACCACCTAAAAACTCTTGGTCAATGTTGGGTGTGTAGACGAGATAATGAAGGAACCTATCATGCTCTAGTTGAAAGATGTGTGTGGCAGACCATGAGCTCTATTTGGCCTTTGCCACATGATGATATTCTAAATTTCTAATTGATAACGAAAAAGAATGGCTCTTACACATTGTTGCTGCATGCAATCCTCAAGGTCGGGACATGGCAATTCTTCTTATATGGAGGATTTGGAAACTAAGAAACGATGTGGTGCATGGTAAGGATGTACCTCCAGTTGAGACCACCGGGGAATTCTTGGATAGCTACTGCAAGTCTCTGGACTTAGCTAGGAATCATAGCTTGGATGAGATTATGAAGGGAAAAATATTGCCAGGAGAAGAGGCACCACGCCAGATGGTGAAGCAGGTGGTGCCGCCTACCCCTTGGCCCCCGCCTCCGATGGGGTGGACAACGCTATCGGTCAACGGCTCTTTCTCCGGTCAATATGGTTGTATAAATGTTGGAATGATCTTGCGTCAGGAGGATGGCTCGGTTATTTTGCTGCATACCAAGTTATTTTTAACTACAATGAGGCACTTGAGGTGGAGATACATGCACTGATGCAAGGTATGGCCCTAGAATTGTAACATACTAATAGGTTAGTGATGGTTCAATCTGACTCCTCGGAGGCACTTTCAATCCTCTCAGGCGATAACTTATCTTGTTCTGCACATGGACACTTAGTAGCTGAGATCTAGTCGATGTTGGTTGATAGGGAGTTTACGCCTCAGAAGTTTAGTAGAACTCAAAATAGGGTAGCAGATTGTATAGCAAATTATAGTCGTATCAAGTTGTGTGTTGCGGTATGGATGAGTACATGTCCCCCATGTTGTGAGAATATAGTGTCTCTCGATTGTGACCCTATGAACTTGGGATAAAACTCCCATCAGTTTCGCAAAAAGAAAAAAAATTGATCTGAACCTCGATGTGCTACAAAACTTTAAGTTACACTCCATGTAGTGAGGAGTATCAGATACTAGTATCATGCATGTGATACTATTGTATGATACCACCTCTGCAGTGCATAGTGTCATGCTAGTTTAGTATTAGATGGCATCATTTATTGGTTTGCACGCCACATAGTACCACAACATTTATTAGGATACAGTATCATGATAGTATGGTATTAGCATTTTATTTTTGCTTAATTAATACTACTAGCGAATGAGCATATGATAAGGAGAAGATTAATGTTACATGCAGTTTTTATATAAATGCCCAAGATATTATTTATCTACCTCCTTATCAAATACTTGTCCATACCTGGAAGGCGGGGGGTTGTGACATTAATGGTATCCTTAGAAAAGAAAAACCAACTGTCAATTAAGTCCATGTGCTCCACCATCCATCCTGTAAACTTCACAGCTTTTAAAGTATAGAGTGTGCATGCATGAGTGTTTTATGTGTTTGATGTTTGTGTGTCAGTAGCTATCATGTGACATATGAACATTAAACTGGGGTTAGGTGATTCCATGCACTAGTTTTTTCATTGCACTTAGATATGTAATAAGTACTTTGAATTCAAAGAAATATGTCCAAATAAATTACTTATGCATGGTACCATTGTAAAATGAGACCATGTGCAAAGACACATAGTTCCACTCCACGGAAAACTATTACTTGCTCATAGCTTTTCTTTTGATTGTTAAAGTAATCAATGCCCATGGTCCTTCCTTTATATTTGTCTTCTTTTCTCTACGGAAAGAAGGAAGGATCATGGGCAAGAAAATGGTAGACATGACAATAAGAGCCACCGCGAACCAACCTGTGGTTGGATGGTTAGAGGGACTCTGGTATTCCCAACCCACCAGAGTTCAAGTCATGGTGCTTGCATTTATTCCTGAATTTACTTCAGAATTTTCGGTGATACGCATTCAGTGGGAGGAGACGTTCCCGTCGACGAACGTTGTTCTTCATAAGCATAAGGAGCATTGGAGTAGTTAGGTAGCTTTTTTTGTCTTTCTATTGTTCTTGCCAATATGTCATACTAGTTATGTCCCCTATTAGTGTTCATATAACGCCATTGGCATTGATTAATTTTCCTTTCTTTGTACATTATTAAACTCTATCTTTAAATAACACAATATCCATCCAACATTTTTTATATATAATCACTCCTTATTTTCTTCCTCAATTGACCATCTCGCCATTTATGCGTTCATTAAAAGTTTCATTTATCATATTCCCTTTCCTGTCACTAGCCATCACCCCTAGGTTAATTTTTGTTAAACACATCTATATACCAATATAAAAAGATTCAAAGGGGCTAGATACAATTAATCTCGGCCATCGAAGCATGTCAATCCAATGATCTAGATTACCCCAATGGTGAGCACTCAACATTTTTATGCTAATCACATAATTATTAACATGTGCTTGATATCTTACCTAATATCAACATGCAATTAATTTCATCCCTAATATTAACGGAAATTTCACATACGCATTTACTAATTAAATATATAGAGCTCAAAGTTTATGTTGGTTTGAGGATATGAGATCCTTTTTCGTGGTCACCTATAGGACGAAAAGGAGTTTAGTTTGTTGAATCAATTCAAAATTAGATGCTTTACATGTACACAGTGTTGCATGTGCACATAGTTTGGAACCATCTCCATTAAAAAAAATACATTGATGTTTTAGATATAGATGCAGTTCTCATGATGCAACTTGGGTCGCTGTTTTCATACATAATATAAAACTTTATGTCATCGTTCACTGAAGTTAGAGTAGCCCCAAGAAATTGTGCTATGCAAGCCGCCGCCGCTGAATCCCCGTTGTCAAAAGTTTCCAACTTTTGTCATCCTCGGTGTCGCTATTAAGGTGCTTTGTAAGCCATAGCCATGAATAATCCCCATCTGTGGAAAAATTCCAACTTATGTCATCCTCGGTATCGCTATTAAGGTGCTTTGTAAGTTGTAGCCGCGAATAATCCCTATTTGTAAAAAGTTTACAACTTATGTCATCCTCGGTATCGCTATTAAGGTGGACTTAGCATAGATGAGTCGAAAGGTCGACAAACTCCAACGTATGGGCCACGTTTATCTCATTACTCATTTTTGATCTACATGATCCAACCCTCTTTGATCCCAGCCCTCTCACGAAGGGCTTGCTTCGCACTCTAATTCTTTCTTTTGGAAAGCCCATAGACGAGAGGTGTGATGTGATGTCTTGCGGTTTTCTACTTTGCAACCATGCCGAGCCCTAAAAGGGCGGCCTTTCTCCATCCTTTGTACTTGGTCTCACTTAATCCTTGGTCAGTATTTCGCGCTTCTTGGCTCCTTGCTCATGGCACACACGGTGGCAACTGTGTCGTGCAGGTATCCGAACCCTGTTCACTAAACAAACTGACGGAACGGGCCAGGCCGGCAGGGTATACGGCGCACGCAGGACGCAGCCAAGCGCAAACCGGTGGCCATGTCCACCTCAATTCCAAGTGTACACGTGCACCCACCACCTGATTAACCACTCCTAGCCGATAATCCAAGACGAGGCAGGGAAACCGCGAGGCAGCAAGTTGGCAATGGCCGCGCCTGCCTGGCTCGCTGCCGTGGTGTGCACTCACCGTTTTGTTCCCGTTTCCCCGCGGATGGCACCGACACGCACGGCAAGTTTGATCTCCTGGTTTCAGAGTGTCCCGACTGCCGGCCAATCAGTCGACAGGAGATTACTTTACTCCTGGGCTCGTGGCAGCGGAAGCGGATCCTCTAACATCCTCAAGAGGTGTCAAAAAGCTACAGTGAAATGTATGTAATACGAAAAGGGATGTCAGAGTTACTGTAGCAACTACAGTGCGGATTTATTGTAGCATGTACAAAAATAAATAATTTTATTAATTTTGTTTGCATGTAATTTTTGTAAATGTATACAGTAAATTTGTAATTTATAAATTAATTATAATCATTTTAGGCTTAACCATATGAATGTGATGAAGGGATGTGACGGTTAGTATAACTTACGTGACATCTTTTGAGGATGTTAGAGGATCCGATTCCCCCGGCAGCCTGCTAAAAATGCACTGCATTTTTCGAAGTCGATAGCCTTCTACTTCTATGGCGTGCTTTGCTTTGCGTCCAGTCCGAGGCTCCGAGCCTTCTACGGTGTGCATATTGTGAGCCAGAGAAACTGATCTGGGGACACATTTTCGTCGGGGACAATACTTCTTTTAAATGATGAAGGGTCCGGCATATCAGCTAATTTAATCACGTCCCAAAAAGTGAGCACTACCTTTGCAGGAGACACTAGTGCACAACAACATTGGCCTCTGTGTCCCCCAAAGGAGCGGTGGATTTTGCAGGGCGCACTAGTGGCGCTACATATACGCCGGCTATCCAGCGTCGGGTCTATATTTTGTTGCTGTGTTGTGCATCCTCCACTCAGTACCGAAATACCGCAACACAACACTTGAAGCTTTCATTTCAGCTAATAATCCTTTCTTCTTTTTTTCGTTTCTTTGAAAAGGAGGTGTTGAAACCTCCGGCCTCTGCGTTTGTGCTAAGTGGATGTAGCTTGATGTCTGCTGCCCACGGTTCAATTTGCGTGCAATAGGGCACTACGGTGGTGATAAAACCAAGTGGTGAGAGAGCAAAAGCTTGAGTTGGCGATGACATGGCCTACCCCGCCGGCGCTGATGGAGACGGGGATGATACCAAGCCGGAGCCGACCACTCGCTGCTACAGTGTGAGTATCACTGCAGAAGAAACTCAAGAGTGTAGGGTACGTGTGCGGCGGAGCTTGCGGACGCGGACAAAAGGGGCCTGGGGAGGGGAGGGGGGGGGGGGAGCAATTATCGAGGAAGAAACTGTGGAGGGAGGGATGGCTACAAATCGATGAATGTAACAACTTAGGCAGGACGGGGCAGTGCCACGAAAGCGTTGAGTGCGGGTGGTGAGAGATGATTGTTAGGGCTACTGCCGGTAGGCGGTCGACGAGCAGGAGAGATGACAAAATGGACGGCGGTGTGGCGTGGTGGTCTCGGCCAACAATCACTCGCTTCATGCGGTCTTGGCCCACACCAAGATCCCTTGAGTTTTTTTAGGCAAATGAACTCGAGTAGCTCACTGTTGTTGGCAGTTCGTCGGCCTCGGACGGGGACCGGCTTTGTATCGCTTGTTGCGAGACCAAAGGAGGTCTCGCCTGAAGGGCGCCCTCTCCTCGCTACTAGTGGGCCGACCCTAGTAGCTCCCTATGGGTTAGTTTGTTTTCTTTTTTATTTTGTTCATATTTTTGGAAAATATTCTAAATACATACATTCCAAAAATTTACCTAAATATTTGAAAATACAAATTGAAAAATGTTAAGACAGCATAAAATATTTATGAGCATAGTTTTTACAAAAATTTAATCACATTCAAAAAAATTGTGGTTAAAAACTGTTCACGCATTTCAGAAAAATATACATGATATTTTTAAAGAACGTTTATTCAATGTAAAAAAATGTTTGCATGATTCAAAAAAAATGTTTTCAACCATTTTAAAAATGTACGTTACGTTTAAGAAATTATTCATGGGTTTTAAAAAATTTATCATGACATCTAATTTTTGAATATACAATGTAAAATTATTCGCATAGTTTTAGAAAAATGTTTCATATCATTGAAAACTATGATTCAATGTGTGTTTGAAATTTTTTTAACATGTATTTTGAACAGATGTGCAAAACATATATCAAGAAAATATTAATCTTTTGTTTGAAAATGTTCAATGTGTGCAAAAATGTTTCAGATGTGCACAAAAATGTTCAGTGTATACTGTAAAAAGTATGCTTGTATTGATGAAAGAAAAGAAAAACCAAAAAAACAGAAGAGAAGCCAATGAAAAACCCATAAAACACATAAACGAAAGAAAAATAAACCATATAACAGGTTAGAAAAACCAGTACGAACCTGTCCATAGAACCGCTATGGTATCTACAGTGTTGGCCGGCCCATTTACTCGAGTACGAGAGACGAGACTGAAGGATCTCTCACAGTAGGCGAGAAATAGCTCTGGCGCTTGGCCGTGTCTACATGTTTGATATTTCGTGTCATTTTAGGCCTCCACGAGATGCAGTCAAACGGCTTGTCTACTTTTGGAGAGCAACTGGATGAGGAGCGCTCCTTCGGGAGCCTCCCCAACGATCACACGGGTGCGTTGAGAGTGCGCTTTCAGCTGCCGCCATGTGACGCGCTCTGAGCGCTCCTTTCGAATTTTGTTTTTTATTTATTTTTTCACACGCGATTTCAGCTTTTTAGATGCATTTTGTGTTTTTTTTTTACTTTTCGGTTTTCAATCTGTTTTTCTTAGCTTTTCGACACAAAACAAATTTACGCGAAAAAGGCAGTTTTTCATGAGAAGCATGATTTTCCTTCAGTGAGAGGCATGGTCGTGCCTTTCGAAAACGAAAAAAAAAAATGCATTTTCACTTTTTTTCTTCCACGAGAGCCAGGGTTTCGCTTCTGCGAGAGGGAGGCACGGCCGTGCCTCTCGGAAACAAAAGAAAAGTGTTTCTTTTTTTTTTCACGAGAGGCACGGTTTTGCTTCCGCGAGATGCGCGGCCGTGCCTCTTGAAAACATAAAAAACGTGTTTTCTTTTTTTTCTTCCACGAAAGGCACGGTCGTACCTCTCGAAAACAAAAAAAACTGTGTTTTCTCTTTTTTCTTTCCATGAGAGGCATGGATTTTCTTGTGCCTCTCAAAACGGCTTCCAAAAAAGAAAGAGAACATGCTCCCGGTTCGATTTTTTTGATCGGTTTTTCTGTCCATTTTTTTTGGAAAAATAGTTCGTCAAAATCTATCAACATGAGATCTAGTATTGAAGATGTCAACGCGAGAAATCCAATAATGAAAACGTTTTAAGATTTGGATGCACGGTTTAAGATAAAACATTTGATAAATGAATCTATGAAAAAAGGGAAAACTCTTAGCGCGTCACTTGCGCATCCTGGGAAGGGGGAAGTGATCTTTGAAAGGAGTACTCCTTAATTAGTTTTTTAACAATACCTGTAACTTTATTCATATTAATAACAATTACATGTACATTAATTTGGACCTAAGATCCAAGAAAATGCAACTTAACTCCTATGACTAAGAATTACAATGAAATCTCTTGAAAACACCTTCTTCACAATGCCAATCTTTGCTTGAAGAAATACTACGAAGACTTCGATAAAGATGTTGCAATTGAACTGGAGCAACGATGTTGTCACTCTTTCACCCACACAAACATTATCAATAATAGTTTTCGAAAGCGCCTTAAGTCGCCCATCCAAAAAGATGGGAAGCCTTGATCGATGAATATATTTGGTCCGGGGATGATCCCCTAGATGTGCAGGTCGTCAAATCGCTATATCTTCATCCATGGTGTCGATGAAAGATTTCACCTGCACAAAGAATCAGACTAACAAAAAAGCTTGACACAGCAATATAAACTTACCAGATCTGAATAATCGGTTTTGCAAGAATAGAAAACTCTCCAATCTCGTGACACCGTTAAAAGAATGAGAGAAAATTTGTTCTCACAAAACTATGATGATCAATAGACGATGACGAAGAATATAGAAGTCTTAAATATCCAAGGTCCCCCACCTCTCAGCATCAAGGTGGCAACCAGAGACGAGGGGACCTAAATTTTTCAGCTGACGGCGGCCGAGTACTCTTTATAAAGTGATTTCGCTACTTTTGCTTGTCTCCGATGGATCAGTCCATATTGGAGTAGCAACATAACAGTAGGCATCGCGTTACTGGACAATGCGTTTAAGGCCCAGAGAATGTTTGGGCCCGTTAGTGCCTTGGTCCCACATGTCATCCGCTCTACTCGCTAAACCCCATTTCCCCTCCCCTCCCTCCCCTCCGCTTCCTCCCTTCCCTTCCAGGGGACTCTCCCCTTCTTCCTCCCCCAAATCCCGCCGACGCAGCCAATGCGGCCACGGAGAACCTAGCCGCGCGTCGCCATGCCGCCGCCCCACCCCTCCACCCTCTTCCTCCTCCCCCTCCTCCTCCTCGCCGTCCACCTCCCGCCCGCCGCCGCCGCCGCCTCCTCCTACCGCCACATCTCGTGGGCGAGCAACCTCACGCTCCTGGGCTCCGCCTCGGTCCTCCCGGGCGGGGTCGCCGTCGCGCTCACCACCAACTCCAGCGACGGCATCGGCGCCGGCCGCGCCCTCTTCTCGGAGCCCGTGCGCTTCCTCCTCCCCCCACCCGACCCGCGCGCCGCCCCGGCGCAGGCCTCCTTCTCCACCCGCTTCACCTTCCGCATCACCCCGTCGCCCTCCTACGGCGACGGGATCGCGTTCGTCCTCACCTCCTCGCGCGCCTTCCTCGGGGCCTCCAACGGGTTCCTCGGCCTCTTCCCCTCCGCCTCCGCCTCCGACGACGACGGCGAGCCCCACGACGTGTACACCGTCGCCGTCGAGCTCGACACGCACCGCGACGTGGCGCTGCGCGACCCCGATGGCAACCACGTCGCGCTCGACGCGGGCTCCATCTTCTCCGTCGCGTCCGCGAGCCCCGGCGTCGACCTCAAGGCCGGCGTGCCCATCACCGCCTGGATCGAGTACCGCGCGCCGCGCCGCCGCCTCCGCGCCTGGCTCTCCTACTCGTCGTCCCGCAAACCCGACAAGGCCGCGCTCTCCGTCGACGTCGACCTCTCCGGGCTCCTCCTCACGCACATGTACGCCGGCTTCTCGGCGTCCAATGGCGAAGGGGCCGCGCTGCACGTCGTCGAGAGCTGGACCTTTCGCACCTTCGGCTTCCCCAACACCTCGCACGCCTCGGCTTCCCCAATTCCTTCGCCACCGCCCAAGGACCAGGCGTCGTCGCTCAAGAGCCCACTGCCGCTTCCAGAAAATCACCACCACCACCATAACCTATTCTACACGGTGCTGGGTGGAGCTCTCGGTGGCGTGGTCTTGCTGGTTGTTGTGGTCATCAGCTCTATTCTATGGATTCGCCATCCAAAGCGCCGCACAAGTGAAAAACCTGCTGTGCCGTTCGACGACAAGAACTTCCGTGGGATGCTGTCCATGGAGGTGGTACGCGCAGCAACAAAGGACTTCGGCAGTGAAAATGTGATCGGCATTGGTGGCTCTGGCGCGATTGTGTTTCAGGGGGTTCTCCCTTCTGGGTCAAGGGTTGCTGTCAAACGGTTCCAAGCTATGTGGCCGTGCTCAAAGGCGTTTCTGAGTGAGCTTCGTGCCATGCTTGATTGCCCACACCACCCCAATCTTGTGCCACTCTTGGGATGGTGCTCCAGTGAGCATGACCTGGTTCTTGTTTACGAGTTCATGCCCAATGGTAATCTTGACAGTGCACTGCACACAAAGGGTGGAGCAATACTTCCTTGGGAGGCACGGTTTCGGGCGGTGCTTGGTGTTGCATCAGCACTTACATTTCTGCATGATGAATGTGAGCACCGCA
Organism: Triticum urartu; assembly: GCF_003073215.2. NCBI lineage: Eukaryota > Viridiplantae > Streptophyta > Magnoliopsida > Poales > Poaceae > Triticum > Triticum urartu. Next base: position 491,984,808 of record NC_053022.1, on the reverse strand, counting down.
TTCTTCATCGTGATGTCAAGTCATCAAATGTGCTGCTTGATGCAGACTTCAATGCTCGGTTAGGAGATTTTGGTCTTGCTCGCGTGGTGAGCCATGGCGGGGTGCCTTTGGCAACACAGCCAGCGGGCACACTGGGATACCTCGCACCAGAGTATGTGCATTCAGGTGTGGCATCAGAGCGGTCGGATGTTTACAGCTTCGGGGTGCTTGCTTTGGAGGTGGCCACTGGCCGGAGGCCAACAGAGAAGGGAACCGCAGTTGTTGACTGGGTGTGGAGTCTCTGGGGTCGTCGGAGACTGGTTGATGCAGCAGACCAGCGGCTTCAGGGACAGTTTGTCGCTGAGGAGATGCGACGGGTGCTGCTTGTGGGCCTCTGCTGTGTGCATCCGGACTGTAGGAAGCGGCCTGGTATGCGAAGGGTGGTCAGGATGCTTGATGGTAGTGCACCCATGACACTGGTGCCAGATAAGAAGCCACCAGTTGTACTGAAGTCACCACTAAATCAAACATCGTCAGTGAACACCATGGATACTATGAATACTGCATTTTACAGCTGTCGGTAGACATATATACAAGGTAGGCTTGTAAGGAACTTTCTTATCCATATGTAGTGGTGTTCTATCTGCCGCTAGTTCTGATGTATATGTGATGGTATTGCTTTCTGAATTCTTAGCATTCTGATGTATAGGTTGAACATTAGATATGTCGTGAATGTTGCATACTGTTGTTTGGAAAGGTTACTACTGGCGCCCTATCAATGACACCGACATATTAGGAATTAGGAAAGGTATTGAAAGTGTTGTTTTCTGGTGCAAATTGTAGTGAGGTACTCGTATTTCATAATTAGCTTTGCTCAGATTCAGGTGTCATTTATGTGAAGATACTTATATATTGCCCTGGCAAATGCGAATTGTCATTGTCACATATTCATATGGTATTTGGACGTTGCTCCTATTGTAAGCAGTGTGTTGGAACAGTAGCTGATTTTGTTTTCGCAGGGCATGGTAGCTGCATTGTTGATATAGATATAACAGAATTGTCTTGCTGCGTTTATTTTACACTTATGGTATTCGCTGTACACTGTTTGTCTATTGATACATGAGAGACAAAATATACAATCTCTTTCCTATTCCTGTTTCCCTTTCCTTTGTATGATGATCCAAACATTTCTTATAATCTGGATTATACACAACGTGGCCTGCCGCGTGTCATAAGTCCATGATTACCCTAGACAGTTTTGGCCTGTACCTTAGATCTTGTACAAAAAATAGCATTTGGTGAGTGGAAGCACCCATTTTCTCTTGATTAATTATGGCATTGTGTGTGATAATTTAAAATTGCCCTGTTTATTAGAAAGTGTTCACCATCACTTCTGGGTTGTAACCTTAGCGGTGTTTCAATGCTTAAAGACTATTAGCTGCATAGTACTTTCCCTTGCCTGATTGTTGTTTTGAGCTTCCATGCATAGTTTAAAATTCTGTAATTTCCAGGTATTAATTAGCCCAGATTGTTCTTCTTCAGCATTTCACGATTTTTTGATTCTAGCTGGATCCATCAAGTCTTGTGAAAACAATCTGTGAACTGTGGGGTTGCTATCATTACCCAATGTTAGAATGCTGTGCTGCACATGGATGTCCATACTTCACTGTTCCTTTTTATTGTTGTTTTGACCTTTCTGTTGTGATAAATAAAGCTAGATTTAAGACTAATGTGGGCCTGTGGTTGCACCAGCATGGTGTTTTGATTCCCTGAACCATCTAATTATTTGTTGAAGCACATTCGCAGTTTGTGCAGGCAACTGTGAGCATAGTGCTCTGTACCGTCTAATTATTTGCTGAAACACATTGGCAGTTTGTGCAGGAAACTTTGAACATAGTGAGTATATCTATAAAACTGTGCGCTGACTGTTTATTTGATGTTGCGCTACAGTTTTTGGATAAGTTGATAGCTTCTGCAGCATGAGTGTATGCCTATATGATCTGATAAACTTGAAATTTATTCCACAGGGCAGGCACTCTGATAGGTAACCTGAAAAGCAGTATAGATGTGCAGCATTCCCTTTTGTATTATATTCCAAGAGATGCATTCCCCTTTGTTCCGGACAAGAATACTTCTGTTCTCTTTTCTTATTGTTTTGATATGTTTATATTTGCCCTGTTCCGAAGTTGGACGAGTCATGTGGGAATTCTATTGTTATCTTTGCTATGTTTTGAAGTTTGAGAAGGGATGTGATACTGCTACGTTCAGCACTCATGTATTCATGTTTTGGGACGATTGGCTGTTCTTTTGAAGTGTTGACTTATTTCTTGTTAACACGCTAAGCCTAGATCCCATTTTTTTTGACTTATCTTGTACTACCAGTATGCAGCAATTTCATATAGTTGGTTCTGTGATTTTCTTTTAACTGTGACTCGTTGAGGTTCGGTTAAAATCAACTGGCTTTGTGGTGACGAAAATGCACGACATGTCAATCAGTGTCACTGTTTTGGCTTTGCAGGTACCATGCTTAAACAAGAGCGTCACACGTGAGCCCATGTCGCCATTGCTACACCATGTGATGAGAGATCAAGACGATCCATTGCTGTCGCCTCAAAGCTTCAAAGGTGGGGCGTGACCTGTACAAGGTGAACCCAACAGTCCCTGGTGCTGCCGGACATTCTCTCCGTTTGGACTTAAGGAAGGCGACTCCCGCAGCGGCGGCCGCGGCGCCGTGTCTTTGGACCGCTGCCTGGTGGCCTGGAATGGCGGCGGTGCAATGGATCAAGCCCGCCATGGCAAATGCGAGCTTTAAATATGTACGATATCTCCTCTCAACTCATAAGTCATAATTGTTGGAAATATATCCTAGAGGCAATAATAAATTAATTATTATTATATTATATTTCATTGTTCATGATAATCGTTTATTATCCATGCTATAATTGTATTGATAGGAAACTCAGATACATGTGTGGATACATAGACAACACCATGTCCCTAGTAAGCCTCTAGTTGACTAGCTCGTTAATCAATAGATGGTTACGGTTTCCTGACCATGGACATTGGATGTCGTTGATAACGGGATCACATCATTAGGAGAATGATGTGATGGACAAGATCCAATCCTAAGCCTAGCACAAGATCGTGTAGTTCGTATGCTAAAGCTTTTCTAATGCTAAGTATCATTTTCTTAGACCATGAGATTGTGCAACTTCCGAATACCGTAGGAGTGCTTTGGGTGTGCCAAACGTCACAACGTAACTGGGTGGCTATAAAGGTGCACTACGGGTATTTTCGAAAGTGTCTGTTGGGTTGGCACGAATCGAGACTGAGATTGTCACTCCGTGTAACGGAGAGGTATCTTTGGGCCCACTCGGTAGAACATCATCATAATGTGCACAATGTGACCAAGGAGTTGATCACGGGATGATGTGTTACGGAACGAGTAAAGAGACTTGCCGGTAACGAGATTGAATAAGGTATCGGGATACCGACGATCGAATCTCGGGCAAGTATCGTACCGATAGACAACGGGAATTGTATACGGAATTGATTGAATCCTTGACATCGTGGTTCATCCGATGAGATCATCGTGGAGCATGTGGAAGCCAACATGGGTATACAGATCCCGTTGTTGGTTATTGACCGAAGAGTTGTCTCGGCCATGTCTGCATGACTCCCGAGCCCGTAGGGTCTACACACTTAAGGTTCGATGACGCTAGGGTTATAGGGAATAGATGTACGTGGTTACCGAATGTTGTTCGGAGTCCCGGATGAGATCCCGAACGTCACGAGGAGTTCTGAAATGGTCCGGAGGTAAAGATTTATATATGAGAAGTCATCATATGGTCACCGGAATAATTCGGTGGTTACCGGTATTGTAGCGGGACCACCGAAGGGGTTCCGGGGGTCCACCGGGTGGATCCACCTGCCCCGGAGGGCCCTATGGGCTGTGTGTGAAGAGGGACCAGCCCCTTAGTGGGCTGGGCGCCTCCTCCCTAGGGCCCATGCGCCTAGGGTTTGGGGGAACCCTAAAGGGGGCGCCCCCCTTGCCTTGGGGGGCAAGGCAACCCCCCTGGCCGCCGCCCCCTCCTCAGATTGGATCTGAGGGGGCCGGCCCCCCTCTCCCTTGCCCCTATATATATGTGGGGGGTGGGAGGGCAGTCGTACCCAAGTTCTGGCGCAGTCCTCCCCCTCTCCCAAGTCCTCCTCCTCTCCCGCGGTGCTTGGCGAAGCCCTGCAGGATTGCCACGCTCCTCCTTCACCACCACGCCGTCGTGCTGCTGCTGGATGGAGTCTTCCCCAACCTCTCCTTCTCCCCTTGCTGAATCAAGGCGTGGGAGACGTCACCGGGCTGCAGGTGTGTTGAACGCGGAGGCGCCGTTGTTCGGCGCTTAGATCGGAATCAACCGCGATCTGAATCGCCGCGAGTACGACTCCTTCATCCGCGTTCTTGCAACGCTTCCGCTTAGCGATCTACAAGGGTATGTAGATGCACTCCCCTTCCCCTCGTTGCTAGATTACTCCATAGATTGATCTTGGTGATGCGTAGAAAATTTTAAATTTCTGCTACGATCCCCAACAATGGCATCATGAGACAGGTTTATGCGTAGTTTCTATGCACGAGTAGAACACAAGTTATTGTGGGCATCGATTTTGTCAATTTACTTGCCGTTACTAGTCTTATCTTGATTCGGCAGCATCGTGGGATGAAGCGGCCCGGACCGACCTTACACGTACTCTCACGTGAGACAGGTTCCACCGACTAACATGCACTAGTTGCATAAGGTGGCTAGCGGGTGTCTGTCTCTCCCACTTTAGTCGGATCGGATTCGATGAAAAGGTCCTTATGATGGGTAAATATAAATTGGCATATCACGTTGTGGTTTTGGCGTAGGTAAGAAACGTTCTTGCTAGAAACCTATAGCAGCCACGTAAAAATTTGCAACAATAATTAGAGGACGTCTAACTTGTTTTTGCAGCATATGCCTTGTGATGTGATATGGCCAAAAGGATGTGATGAATGATATATGTGATGTATGAGATTGATCATGTTCTTGTAATAGGAATCACGACTTGCATGTCGATGAGTATGACAACCGGCAGGAGCCATAGGAGTTGTCTTAATTTATTTATGACCTGCGTGTCAACTTAAATGTCATGTAATTACTTTACTTTATTGCTAAACCGTTAGCCATAGTAGTAGAAGTAATAGTTGACAAGACGACTTCATGAAGACACGATGATGGAGATCATGATGATGGAGATCATGGTGTCATGCCGGTGACGATGATGATCATGGCGCCCCGAAGATGGAGATCAAAAGGAGCAAAATGATATTGGCTATATCATGTCACTATTTGATTGCATGTGATGTTTATCATGTTTTACATCTTATTTGCTTAGAACGACGGTAGCTTAAATAAGATGATCCCTTGCAATAATATCAAGAAAGTGTTCCCCCTAACTGTGCACCGTTGCGAAGGTTCGTTGTTTCGAAGCACCACGTGATGATCGGGTGTGATAGATTTTAACGTTCGAATACAACGGGTGTAAGCCAGATTTACACACGCAATACACTTAGGTTGACTTGACGAGTCTAGCATGTACAGACATGGCCTCGGAAAACGGAAGACCGAAAGGTCGAACATGAGTCGTATAGAAGATACGATCAACATGAAGATGTTCACCGATGATGACTAGTCCGTCTCACGTGATGATCGGACACGGCCTAGTTGACTCGGATCATGTATCACTTAGATGACTAGAGGGATGTCTATCTGAGTGGGAGTTCATTAAATACTTTGATTAGATGAACTTAATTATCATGAACATAGTCTAAATTGTCTTTGCAAATATGTTGTAGATAAATAGCTCACGTTGTAGCTCCCTGTTTCAATACGTTCCTAGAGAAAGACTAAGTTGAAAGATATGGTAAGCAATGATGCGGACTGGGTCCGTAGTCCGAGGAGTGTCCTCACTGCTACACAGAAGGCTTACGTCTTTGATGCACCGCTCGATGTGCAAACCCCTACAACATCGTCTGTGGATGTTGTGAACACCTGACAGACACATCCTGATGACTACTTGATAGCTTAGTGCACCATACTTTACGGCTTAGAATTGGGATTCCAATGACGTTTTGAACGCCATAAGACATATGAGATGTTCCAAGAGCTGAAATTGGGATTTCAGGCTCATGCCCGTGTTGAGAGGTATGAGACCTCTGACAAGTTATTTTGCCAACAAGATGGAGGAGAATAGCTCAGCTAGTGAGCATGTGCTCAGAATGTCTGGGTGCTACAATCACTTAAATCAAGTGGGAGTTAAACTTTCAGATAAGATAGTGATTGATAGAGTTCTCTAGCCACTATCACTAAGCTACTAGATCTTCATGATGAACTATGACATGCAAGAGATGGAGTTGATCCCGGAGCTGTTCGCGGTGCTTAAGACCGCAAAATGTAGAAATTAAGAAGGAGCATCAAGTGTTGATGGTTTAACAAGACCACTGGTTTCAAGAAAGGCAAGGGCTAAAAGGGAAACTTCATGGATGGCAAACCAGTTGCCGCTCCAGTGAAGGAACCCAAGGTTGAACCCAAATCCGAGACTAAGTGCTTCTATTGTAAGGGGAACGATCACTGGTAGCGGAATTACCCCAAATGCATGGTAGATAAGAAGGCTGGCAACTTCAACAAAGTATATACATGTTATTAATGTGTACCTCACTAGTACTCCTGGTAGCACCTGGGTATTGGATACCGGTTCAGTTGCTATTATTGGTGACTTGAAGCAAAAGCTACGGACTAAACGGAGACTGGCTAAGGGCGAGGTGACGATGTGTGTTGGAAGTGTTTCCAAAGTTGATGAGATCACCATCGCATGCTCAATCTGCCGTCAGGATTAGTACTGAACCTAGATAAATGTTATCAGGTGTCTACGTTGAGCATGAATATGATTAGATCATGTTCATTGCAATACGGTTATTCATTTAAGTTAGAGAATAATGGTTATTCTGTTTACATGAATAATACCTTTCATGGTCATGCACCCTATGTGAATGGTTCAGTGAATCTCGGTCATGGTAATACACATGTTCACGCCAAAAGATGTAGATAGTACCACTTTATTGTGGCACTACTGCTTATGTCATATTGGCGTAAGATGCATGAAGAAACTCCGTGTCGATGGATGTTTGGAGTCACTTGATTTTGAATCGCTTGACACATGCGAGCCATGCCTCATGGGCAGGATGACTAAGACCCCGTTTTCAGGTACAATGAAACGGGCAAGTGACTTGTTGGAAATCATACATGCTGATGCGTGTGATCCAATGAGAATTGAAGCGTGTGGTGGATATCGCTATTTTCTCATCTTCACTGACAATTTGAGTAGATATAGGTATATTTACTTAATGAAGCACAAGTCTGAAACATTTAAAAAGTTCAAGCGATTTCAGAATGAAGTTAAGAACCATCATAACAAGAAGATCAAATTCCTACGATCTGATCGATGAGAATTTCTGAGTTATGAGTTTGGCAATCACTTAAGACATTGTGGAATTGTTTCACAGTTGAAGCCACCTGGAACACCACAGGGTAATGGCGTGTCCGGACGTCGTAATCGAACCTTATGAGATATGGTGCGATCTATGATGCCTCTTACCGATCTACCGTTTTCATTTTGAGGATATGCGTTAGAGACAGTTGCATTCACTTTAGATAGGACACCATCTAAGTCCGTTGAGACGACGTCGTATGAATATGGTTTGGCAAGAAACCAAAGTTGTCATTTCTTAATGTTTGGGGCTGTGATGCTTAAGGCTTCAGCCGGAGAAGCTCGAACCCAAAAGCGGACAAACACATCTTCATAGGATACCCAAAGGTGACAGTTGGGTATACCTTCTATCTTAGATCCGAGGGCAAATTGTTTGTCGTTAAGAACGGGTCCTTTCTCGAGAAGGAGTTTCTCTCGAAAGAATTGAGTGGGAGGAAGATAGAACTTGATGAGGTTGTCGAACCTTTACTTCAACCAGAGAGTGATGCAACACAGAAAGATGTTTTCTGTGGCGCCTACGTCTGTTGAATAGGAAGTTAATGATAGTGATCATGAAGCTTCGGATCAAGTTGCTATCGAACCTCGTAGGTCGACAAGGATATGTACTACTCCTGAGTGGTACGGTAATCCTGTCTTAGATATCATGTTGTTAGACAACAATGAACCTACGAGCTATGGAGAAGCGATGGTGGGCCCGTATTCCGACAAATGGTTAGAAGCCATGAAATCCGAGATAGGATCCATGTATCAAAACAAAGTATGGACTTTGGTGGACTTGCCCGATGATCGGCAAGCCATTGAGATAAATGGATCTTTAAGAAGAAGACGGACGTGGGCGGTAATGTTACCGTCTATGAAGCTCGACTTGTGGGAAAGAGTCTTTTCACAAGTTTAAGGAGTTGACTACGATGAGAATTTCTCACCCGTAGCGATGCTTAAGTCCGTCAGAATCATGTTAGTATTAGTTGTATTTTTGATTATGAAATCTGACAGATGGATGTCAAAAACAAGTTTTCTTACCAATTTTCGTAAGAAAGAGTTGTATGTGATACAATCAAAGTTTTGTCAATCCTAAGGATGCTAAAAGGTATGCTGGCTCCAGCGATCCTTCTATGGACTAGAGCAAGCATCTCGTAGTCAGAATATATGCTTTGATGGAGTGATCAAAGCTTTTAGGTTTATACAATGTTTGCTAGAAACTTGTATTTACAAGAAAGTGAGTGGGAGCACTACAACATTTTTGATAAGTATATGTGGATGACATATTGTTGATCCGAAATAATGTAGAATTTCTGGAAAGCATAAACGGTTGTTTGAAGAGTGATTTTCAAAGGAAGACCTGGATAAAGCTGCTTACATATTGGGCATCAAGATCTATAGAGATAGATCAAGATGCCTGATGATACTGTCAAAGAACGCACACCTTGACATGATTTTGAAGGAGTTCAAAATAGATCAGTCAAAGAAGGGATTCTTACCTGAGTTGTAAGGTGTGAAGTTGAGTAAGACTCAAAGCTTGACCACGACAGAAGAAAGAGGAAGGACGAAGGTCGTCCCCTATGCTTTTGTCATAGGCTATGCCATGCTGAGTACCGCACTTGATGTGTGCCTTGCCACATGTCTGGCAAGAAGGTGCAAAGGTGATCTAGGAGTGGATCACCAAATAGCGGTCAAAATTATCCTTAGAGGAATAAGGAAATGTTTCTCGGTTATGGAGGTGATAAAGAGTTCGACGTAAAGAGTTACGTCGATGCAAGCTTAACACCTATCCGGATAGCTCTGAATAGAGATACTGGATACGTGTAATGGAGCAACAATTTGGAATAGCTCCAAGTGGAACGTGGTAGCAGCATCGACGATATGACATAAAGTTTTGCGAAATACATAGGGATCTGAATATTGCAGACCCGTTGACTACAACTTCTCTCACAAGCATAACATGATCAAACCCAGAACTCGTTGAGTGTTAATCACATAGTGATGTGAACTAGATTATTGACTCTTAGTAAACTCTTTGGATGTTGGTCACATCGCGATGTGACCTGTGAGTGTTAATCACATGGCGATGTGAACTAGATTATTGACTCTAGTGTAAGTGGGAGACTGTTGGAAATATGCCCTAGAGGCAATAATAAATTAGTTATTATTATATTATATTTCATTGTTCATGATAATCGTTTATTATCCATGCTATAATTGTATTGATAGGAAACTCAGATAAATGTGTGGATACATAGACAACACCATGTCCCTAGTAAGCCTCTAGTTGACTAGCTCGTTAATCAATAGATGGTTACGGTTTCCTGACCATGGACATTGGATGTCGTTGATAACGGGATCACATCATTAGGAGAATGATGTGATGGACAAGACCCAATCCTAAGCCTAGCACAAGATCGTGTAGTTCGTATGCTAAAGCTTTTCTAATGTTAAGTATCATTTTCTTAGACCATGAGATTGTGCAACTTCCGAATACCGTAGGAGTGCTTTGGGTGTGCCAAACGTCACAACGTAACTGGGTGGCTATAAAGGTGCACTACGGGTATTTTCGAAAGTGTCTGTTGGGTTGGCACGAATCGAGACTGAGATTGTCACTTCGTGTAACGGAGAGGTATCTCTGGGCCCACTCGGTAGAACATCATCATAATATGCACAATGTGACCAAGGAGTTGATCACGGGATGATGTGTTACGGAACGAGTAAAGAGACTTGCCGGTAACGAGATTGAACAAGGTATCGGGATACCGACGATCGAATCTCGGGCAAGTATCGTACCGATAGACAACGGGAATTGTATATGGAATTGATTGAATCCTTGACATCGTGGTTCATCCGATGAGATCATCGTGGAGCATGTGGGAGCCAACATGGGTATATAGATCCCGTTGTTGGTTATTGATCGAAGAGTTGTCTCGGCCATGTCTGCATGACTCCCGAGCCCGTAGGGTCTACACACTTAAGGTTCGATGACGCTAGGGTTATAGGGAATAGATGTACGTGGTTACCGAATGTTGTTCGGAGTCCCGGATGAGATCCCGAACATCACGAGGAGTTCCGAAATGGTCCGGAGGTAAAGATTTATATATGAGAAGTCATCATATGGTCACCGGAATAATTCGGGGGGTTTCGGGGGTCTACCGGAAGGGTCCACCTGTCCCGGAGGGCCCTATGGGCTGTGTGTGGAGAGGGACCAGCCCCTTAGTGGGCTGGGCGCCTCCTCCCCTAGGGCCCATGCGCCTAGGGTTTGGGGAAACCCTAAAGGGGGCGCCCCCTTGCCTTGGGGGGCAAGGCAACCCCCCTGGCCGCCGCCCCCTCCTCAGATTGGATCTGAGGGGGCCGGCCCCCCTCTCCCTTGCCCCTATATATATGTGGGGGGTGAGAGGGCAGCCGTACCCAAGTTCTGGTGCAACCCTCCCCCTCTCCCAAGTCCTCTTCCTCTCCCACGGTGCTTGGCGAAGCCCTGCAGGATTGCCACGCTCCTCCTTCACCACCACGCCGTCGTGCTGCTGCTGGATGGAGTCTTCCCCAACCTCTCCTTCTCCCTTTGTTGGATCAAGACGTGGGAGACGTCATCGGGCTGCACGTGTGTTGAACGCGGAGACGTCGTTGTTCGGCGCTTAGATCAGAATCAACCGCGATCTGAATCGCTGCGAGTACAACTCCTTCATCTGCGTTTTTGCAACGCTTCGGCTTAGCGATCTACAAGGGTATGTAGATGCACTCCCCTTCCCCTCGTTGCTAGATTACTCCATAGATTAATCTTGATGATGCGTAGAAAATTTTAAATTTCTGCTACGATCTCTAACAATAACTTCACATACTATAGCTGCATTTTGCTCATGTATACATGCTATAGCTGTTAATTTCGCTCATACTTCTAGTACTTCTCAAGCCCCTGAAAAGTTTTTTTACCAGCCAAGCGAGATCGCATGTGTGTGTCTTTGACCCACACCTGTGTTGGGAACAGATGGATCTAGAACGGTCAATCCTGAAATAGAATGGCAGATGGTACCGAGTAGCTAGCCTTAATCGCAGGTTCACACGCTGGCAGAAAAGCTGATGAGAGTAGCTAGAGTGGATCATGGCGACGGGACCCCAGGCCTGCCCCCCTTTGGAAAATCTGTCTGCTACAACGATGGACGCCATCTCGCATGAAGCCGCCCACATGCATCTTATCCGTCGGACTTGCGAGCCCCTGGGTGAGGCGCCTAGTGCGGGTACTGTGCCAGCAAAAGTGCGTCCATGTCTGGGTTTCCCTGGATGAAATTCAGAAAATGCGTTGAGAAAGAAGAAGTACGCCTTTTATTTCTTCAATCCTCTGAAATGATCACCTTCGATGGAATACTTGCAGCGCATAGTTTTGGTGTGACGAGACCTCCATTTGGAGGCACAATACTAGTATTTTTTCGGTTCATAGTTTACCATCAGATCGTCGGCTCTCAGGAGTTCTTGCCATTATTGGGAACATACATACATAATGTGCAGCTATCCATGGAGATTGAGACACTGAGACTTAGCAAAACTGTTATTGTACAACAAAAGATCTCATTTTAGCGACTAAAAGAGTCTGTAGGACATTGTCACCGCCTGCAGAATTTCACCGTCCATTGTTTGCAGCACACAGCGCGCGCACACGAGCCACAGAGACGGAGCAAGGCACTAGTGCTACCACTCGATCAATCAAGAGCGACGCAGCGGCGAAACAGTAGGCGGCCAGCGTGTCGCTACCACCGCACGCATAGTGAAGCCTGCATGCAGTGAGCAGCAGGGGAAAGGAAAACAGCAGCATGTGGCACTGTTGAGGCACATGACCTTCCCTTCCCTCCTCTCCTCTCCTCGCCCATGGAGACGGAGACGGAGCAGCTGGAAAGAGACGGGCGGGCGGCCAGACAGAGATGCCTTTCCGGTTTCCAATCTCACCGTCTCTGAGACTGAGACGTCGACGCGGCCGATGGATGGATGGATCCATCCCGAGTCCAGTCGCGGCCGATGTGACCCAACCTTTGCTCGTGGCTCCGCCTTTAATTCCCCACTGCTCCCCCTCTCAGTCTCACCCACCGCAATGTTTACCGCTTCCGGCTTGCACCGGAATTTTACTGCAGCTTCTTGCACGGTGCCGGCACCGGCCCGGCCGGGCTCGGCGCCGGAGGGCACGCGCGCCAGCGAAGCCCGCGGCGTGCATGCATGGATCATGGGTGGATGACGACATGACGTACAAGGTCTCTGCCTGCGGATCCCAGCATTTTCAGATTACGAGGCACCGGAACACGAACCGGGGCGTCTGTCTATCTATCCGCGTCGACGACGCAAAAGCATGGTAAAGCCACTGGGGGAAGCTTTGCATCGTCTGCCTAAGCTGGGTGTACTGGGAGTGGTGGTGGAGGAGAAAGCTAGCTCAGTACGTACGGGGCTGGCAGGGCATGGCCGCGCCGGTGAGGGAGGCGCAGTCCCAGACCGCCATGGATTTTACTGCTGCCTTGCACGGAGGCGACACCGGCCGCACTCAGAGCCGGAGAGCGCGCTGGCGCGGCCCGGTGCATGCATGCATGCATGCACAAAGTCTCCTCGGAGTCCAGGCGACGAACCCGAACCGCGGCATCCACGACGACGCAAGTACTCCATGAATTTTACTGCTGCGCGCCTTGCACGGAGTATGAAAAGAGCCCTGAAGCATGCATGCATGCGCTGGGAGTTCGAAGTTCGAGTAGTGGCGTGGTAGAGGAAGCTACGTACATGCAGGGCAGGGCATGGCCGGGCCGGGCGAAGGTGAAGGGACAAGACGGCGTGTCCGGCCCGGGGGATTCCTCTCTGAAGCTGACGAGGCTGCTGCACCGTCCAGACCAGCCAGCCAGCCAGCCAGCCTCTTCTTTCTCGTCGACGCGCCGGGTTTGGCTTGTTTTTCTTTTGTTTTCCGGAGCTTGAAGGCTGGGATTCCCCCTCTTGACTTGGAGGGAGCCATCCAATTATTTGGCCGTTGAGCTTCCCGCCGTGCATGCATGCATGCACGGGCTGGCCGGGCGCAGATCCTCCCGGTCGGTTCGTATCGAAACGCCGTGCCACCACTAGTTGTTGAAATGGCATGTCACTGTGTCACACACCTTACACGCAGGGTGACGACGTGATGGCTAGACGGCTAGAATGTACTCGCTAGGGCTTCGCTGGCTAGCAGTAGCTTGTGCAGTGCGTGCTACGCTACGGGTGTGGTGTCTGATTGAGTCCTTCGTCGACGAGACCTCACGTAAACCAGATGCTTGCCTCCTCTTCATCTCAATCGGGACCTGGCAATGGGATCGTCGAGTTAGCTGTCTGGAACTTTAAGATAGTTGTGATGGCAATGACGGGGTTAGGTTCTTCACATTTCACATTTTTTGTTAGGGTGTGGCTAGGTCTAGTCGACTGAGACTTGACGAAGTCTAAGTCAACTAAGATTTAATAAAACTGTTTTTATATATTATTTTCTCTATCTAAAAAAATAAATGTCACTGATTTAGTACAACAATTTATATGAACGTCAACAAAGTCCAAATCCATCGCGGTCTGCACCACATCTGATTACCAGACAAAAGAGAGCCCACCTGAGCACGAGGGTTCCCAGGAGCACACCAGCCAGTTTGACCAACATTAGCACACCACCAAAAGAGAGGGAACCGCCCGCGTACTCGGCAGCGTCTCCCTCGTCTCCACAGCGGTGATGGTTCACGGCGGAGGAGGAGAGGTGAACCGAGAAGCCGCCAAGGTCTCCCCGAAATAATCCGATGACGACCCACGTGATTCCTGGCGATAGTTAAGACACGAGCCAGCCAGTGCATGCACGCATGCGCGGACGCAGAGGCAACACATGAACTCCTCTGAATCATAGAGCTGCAGAACGCTTGACTCCCGGAAGTGAGGACCGGAGCTCGGCTTTGTTGCCACGGTCGACGTCTCAGTCTCGTCTCTCTCACTGGACCACCAAAGTAGGAGTGGGAGTAATTAGCCATGGCACAAAACTCTGGGCAGTGGAGGAGTGCCAGTGTTTCTGCACGCACGCATTGCAACATTTCTGGTGGTCCTATCCTGTATCCTCTCTCTGCCTGCTTGCTGCCCATGTTAATCTGTAACGAGCCGTACCGATACCACTACAAGCTACTACGACCAAAGAAAAGAAAGTAAAAAAGGAAAAAGATTGCTCTCAGACAGAGCAGCCCCATTTACCAGCGACTACACTTACTTGTATGATGCCAACTCCAACGCACGAACCAAACGAACGTCCGTTTGGTCCCAGTTTCGGCTGCGTCCGGCCGTGCGTCCGGCCGTGCGCCCAACAAGCGGAAGCATCTGGTCCACCACGGCCGGCCGGAGCCCCTGTGTGCACTTTTTTTACCACCGAAAACACATTGCTTTTATTTCATGAACAGCATTTTGATACATTGCAGTACACAATTCACTAATTCTTAGCTGAAATCAAGATCAAAGAAAACAAGAATCGCAATTTGACATTTAAAAAAATATCCAACTTCTGTAACTGTTCCCACTATTTGGATTAATATCTTCTCTATGTCTTCATTGTTAATCAGCGACTTCTCGAACTTGCATACTTCTTTCTTCTTCGGTTTTAAAGAAGTAGACGTTGCTTCGCATCTAATCTCATCCGTAGCCTCTATTCTAGAAAGGAGTACTCGAGCATCTATAAAATTTCATTCTATCGATAGATCAATGTATTCTTCTTCCCAATACCAAAATTTGCATCCATCCTACATACAAATTTGGCAAACAACGAGCTACCGAAATTGCGCTAAATCCGGTGAACATCCGAATAAAAAAGAAGCACATACCCCATATTTTTGCACTTGAAGAACACCCATCCGGGATGTTTTGGCGTGATAGAAACGCGGCGCACGACCTTCTGCGTGTAGTCGTTGTTGGGGAACGTGGTAATTTTAAAAAATTTCCTACGCACACGCAAGATCATGGTGATGCATAGCAACGAGAGGGGAGAGTGTGATCTACGTACCCTTGTAGACCGACAGCGGAAGCGTTAGCACAACGCGGTTGATGTAGTCGTATGTCTTCACGGCCCGACCGATCAAGCACCGAAACTACGGCACCTCCGAGTTCTAGCACACGTTCAGCTCGATGACGATCCCCGGACTCCGATCCAGCAAAGTGTCGGGGAAGAGTTCCGTCAGCACGACGGCGTGGTGACGATCTTGATGTACTACCGTCGCAGGGCTTCGCCTAAGCACCGCTACAATATTATCGAGTACTATGGTGGAAGGGGGCACCGCACACGGTTAAGAATATGATCACACGGATCAACTTGTGTGTCTAGGGGTGCCCCTTGCCCCCGTATATAAAGGATCAAGGGGGGGGGGGGTGCGGCCGGCCAGGAGGAGGGCGCGCCAGGAGAAGTCCTACTCCCACCGGGAGTAGGATTCCCCCCTTTTCTAGTTGGAATAGGATTCGGGGAAGGGGGAAAGAGGAGAGAGAGAAGGAAGGGGGGGGGGGCGCCGCCCCCCTCTCCTTGTCCTATTCGGACTAGGGGGGAGGGGCGCGCGGCCCAGCCCTGGCCACCTCTCCTCTCTTCCACTAAAGCCCACTAAGGCCCATATACCTCCCGGGGGTTCCGGTAACCTTCCGGTACTCCGGTAAAATCCCGATTTCACCCGGAACACTTCCGATATCCAAATATAGGCTTCCAATATATCAATATTTATGTCTCGACCATTTCGAGACTCCTCGTTATGTCCGTGATCACATCCGGGACTCCGAACAAACTTTGGTACATCAAAATGCATAAACTCATAATATAACTGTTATCGAAACCTTAAGCGTGCGGACCCTACGGGTTCGAGAACAATGTAGACATGACCGAGACATGTCTCCGATCAATAACCAATAGCGGAACCTGGATGCTCATATTGGCTCCTACATATTCTACGAAGATCTTTTATCGGCCAGACCGCATAACAACATACGTTGTTCCCTTTGTCATCGGTATGTTACTTGCCCGAGATTCGATCGTCGGTATCTCAATACCTAGTTCAATCTCGTTACCGGCAAGTCTATTTACTCATTCCGTAATACATCATCTCACAACTAACTCATTAGTTGCAATGCTTGCAAGGCTTATGTGATGTGCATTACCGAGAGGGCCCAGAGATACCTCTCCGACAATCGGAGTGACAAATCCTAATCTCGAAATACGCCAACCCAACATGTACCTTTGGAGACACCTGTAGAGCACCTTTATAATCACCCAGTTACGTTGTGACGTTTGGTAGCACACAAAGTGTTCGTCCGGCAAACGGGAGTTGCATAATCTCATAGTCATAGGAACATGTATAAGTCATGAAGAAAGCAATAGCAACATACTAAACGATCGGGTGCTAAGCTAATGGAATGGGTCATGTCAATCAGACCATTCATCTAATGATATGATCCCGTTAATCAAATAACAACTCTTTGTCCATGGTTAGGAAACATAACCATCTTTGATTAACGAGCTAGTCAAGTAGAGGCATACTAGTGACACTCTGTTTGTCTATATATGCACACATGTATTATGTTTCCGGTTAATACAATTGTAGCATGAATAATAAACATTTATCATGATATAAGGAAATAAATAATAACTTTATTATTGCCTCTAGGGCATATTTCCTTCAGTCTCCCACTTGCACTAGAGTCAATAATCTAGATTACACAGTAATGATTCTAACACCCATGGAGCCTTGATGCTGATCATGTTTTGCTCGTGGAAGAGGCTTAGTCAACGGGTCTGCTACATTTAGATCCGTATGTATCCTGCAAATCTCTATGTCTCCCACCTGGACTAGATCCCGGATGGAATTGAAGCGTCTCTTGATGTGCTTGGTTCTCTTGTGAAATCTGGATTCCTTTGCCAAGGCAATTGCACCAGTATTGTCATAAAAGATTTTCATTGGACCCGATGCACTAGGTATGACACCTAGATCGGATATGAACTCCTTCATCCAGACTCCTTCATTTGCTGCTTCCGAAGCAGCTATGTATTCCGCTTCACACGTAGATCCCGCCACGATGCTTTGTTTAGAACTGCACCAACTGACAACTCCACCGTTTAATGTAAACACATATCCGGTTTGCGATTTAGAATCGTCTGGATCAATGTCAAAGCTCGCATCAACGTAACCATTTACGATGAGCTCTTTGTCACCTCCATAAATGAGAAACATATCCTTAGTCCTTTTCAGGTATTTCAGGATGTTCTTGACCGCTGTCCAGTGATCCACCCCTGGATTACTTTGGTACCTCCCTGCTAGACTTATAGCAAGGCACACATCAGGTCTGGTACACAGCATTGCATACATGATAGAGCCTATGGCTGAAGCATAGGGAACATCTTTCATTTTCTCTCTATCTTCTGCAGTGGTCGGGCATTGAGTCTTACTCAACTTCACACCTTGTAACACAGGCAAGAACCCTTTCTTTGCTTGATCCATTTTGAACTTCTTCAAAACTTTGTCAAGGTATGTGCTTTGTGAAATTCCAATTAAGCGTCTTGTTTTATCTCTATAGATCTTAATGCCTAATATGTAAGCAGCTTTACCGAGGTCTTTCATTGAAAAACTCTTATTCAAGTATCCCTTTATGCTATCCAGAAATTCTATATCATTTCCAATTAGTAATATGTCATCCACATATAATATCAGAAATGCTACAGAGCTCCCACTCACTTTCTTGTAAATACAGGCTTCTCCAAAAGTCTGTATAAAACCAAATGCTTTGATCACACTATCAAAGCGTTTATTCCAACTCCGAGAGGTTTGCACCAGTCCATAAATGGATCGCTGGATCTTGCACACTTTGTTAGCTCCCTTTGGATCGACAAAACCTTCTGGTTGCATCATATACAACTCTTCTTCCAGAAATCCATTCAGGAATGCAGTTTTGACATCCATCTGCCAAATTTCATAAGCATAAAATGCGGCAATTGCTAACATGATTCGGACAGACTTAAGCATCGCTACGGGTGAGAAGGTCTCATCATAGTCAATCCCTTGAACTTGCCGAAAACCTTTTGCGACAAGTCGAGCTTTGTAGACAGTAATATTACCGTCAGCGTCAGTCTTCTTCTTGAAGATCCATTTATTCTCAATTGCTTGCCGATCAGTGGGCAAGTCAACCAAAGTCCATACTTTGTTCTCATACATGGATCCCATCTCAGATTTCATGGCTTCAAGCCATTTTGCGGAATCTGGGCTCACCATCGCTTCTTCATAGTTTGTAGGTTCATCATGATCTAGTAGCATGACTTCCAGAACAGGACTACCGTACCACTCTGGCGCGGATCTCATTCTGGTTGATCTACGAGGTTCAGTAGTATCTTGTTCTGAAGTTTCATGATCATTATCATTAGCTTCCTCACTAATTGGTGTAGGTGTCGCAGAAACAGGTTTCTGTGATGTACTACTTTCCAATAAGGGACTAGGTACAGTTACCTCGTCAAGTTCTACTTTCCTCCCACTCACTTCTTTCGAGAGAAACTCCTTCTCCAGAAAGTTTCCGAATTTAGCAACAAAAGTCTTGCCTTCGGATCTGTGATATAAGGTGTATCCAATAGTTTCCTTTGGATATCCTATGAAGACACATTTCTCCGATTTGGGTTCGAGCTTATCAGGTTGAAGCTTTTTCACATAAGCATCGCAACCCCAAACTTTCAGAAACGACAACTTTGGTTTCTTGCCAAACCACAGTTCATAAGGCGTCATCTCAACGGATTTTGATGGTGCCCTATTTAACGTGAATGCGGCCGTCTCTAGAGCGTATCCCCAAAACGATAGCGGTAAATCAGTAAGAGACATCATAGATCGCACCATATCTAGTAAAGTACGATTACGACGTTCGGACACACCATTACGCTGTGGTGTTCCGGGTGGCGTGAGTTGCGAAACTATTCCATATTGTTTCAAATGTACACCAAACTCGTAACTCAAGTATTCTCCTCCACGATCAGATCGTAGGAATTTTATTTTCTTATTACGATGATTTTCAACTTCACTCTGAAATTCTTTGAACTTTTCAAACGTTTCAGACATGTGTTTCATTAAGTAGATATACTCATATCTGCTTAAGTCATCTGTGAATGTGAGAAAATAACGATATCCGCCACGAGTCTCAATATTCATCGGACTACATACATTTGTATGTATGATTTCCAACAAATCTGTTGCTCTCTCCATAGAACCGGAGAACGGTGTTTTTGTCATCTTACCCATAAGGCACAGTTCGCAAGTACCAAATGATTCATAATCAAGTGGTTCCAAAAGCCCATCAGTATGGAGTTTCTTCATGCGCTTTATACCGATATGACCCAAACGGCAGTGCCACAAATAAGTTGCACTATCATTATCAACTCTGCATCTTTTGGCTTCAACACTATGAATATGTGTGTCACTACTATTGAGATTTAATAAGAATAGACCACTCCTTAAGGGTGCATGACCATAAAAGATATTACTCATGTAAATAGAACAACCATTATTCTCTGATTTAAATGAATAACCGTCTCGCATCAAACAAGATCCAGATATAATGTTCATGCTTAACGCTGGCACCAAATAACAATTATTTAGGTCTAATACTAATCCCGAAGGTAGATGTAGAGGTACCGTGCCGACTGCGATCACATCGACTTTGGAACCATTTCCTACGCGCATCGTCACCTCGTCCTTAGCCAATCTTCGCTTAATCCGTAGTCCCTGTTTCGAGTTGCAAATATTAGCAACAGAACCAGTATCAAATACCCAGGTGCTACTGCAAGCATTAGTAAGGTACACATCAATAACATGTATATCACATATACCTTTGTTCACCTTGCCATCCTTCTTATCCGCCAAATACTTGGGGCAGTTCCGCTTCCAGTGACCAGTCTGCTTGCAGTAGAAGCACTCAGTTTCAGGCTTAGGTTCAGGTTTGGGTTTCTTCTCTTGAGTAGCAACTTGCTTGTTGTTCCTTTTGAAGTTCCCCTTCTTCTTCCCTTTGCCCTTTTTCTTGAAACTAGTGGTCTTGTTGACCATCAACACTTGATGCTCCTTCTTGATTTCTACCTCCGCAGCTTTCAGCATTGCGAAGAGCTCGAGAATAGTCTTATTTATCCCTTGCATATTATAGTTCATCACGAAGCTCTTGTAGCTTGGTGGCAGTGATTGGAGAATTCTGTCAATGACGCAATCATCTGGAAGATTAACTCCCAATTGAATCAAGTGATTATTATACCCAGACATTTTGAGTATATGCTCACTGACAGAACTGTTCTCCTCCATCTTGCAGCTATAGAATTTATTGGAGACTTCATATCTCTCAATCCGGGCATTTGCTTGAAATATTAACTTCAACTCCTGGAACATCTCATATGCTCCATGACGTTCAAAACGTCGTTGAAGTCCCGATTCTAAGCCGTAAAGCATGGCACACTGAACTATCGAGTAGTCATCAGCTTTGCTCTGCCAGACGTTCATAACATCTGGTGTTGCTCCAGCAACAGGCCTGGCACCCAGCGGTGCTTCCAAGACGTAATTCTTCTGTGCAGCAATGAGGATAATCCTCAAGTTACGGACCCAGTCCGTGTAATTGCTACCATCATCTTTCAACTTTGCTTTCTCAAGGAATGAATTAAAATTCAACGGAACAACAGCACGGGCCATCTATCTACAATCAAACATACATAAGCAAGATACTATCAGGTACTAAGTTCATGATAAATTTAGGTTCAATTAATCATATTACTTAAAGAACTCCCACTTAGATAGACATCCCTCTAATCCTCTAAGTGATCACGTGATCCAAATCAACTAAACCATGTCCGATCATCACGTGAGATGGAGTAGTTTCATTGGTGAACATCACTATGTTGATCATATCTACTATATGATTCACGCTCGACCTTTCGGTCTCCGTGTTCTGAGGCCATATCTGTATATGCTTGGCTCGTCAAGTATAACCTGAGTATTCTGCGTGTGCAACTGTTTTGCACCCATTGTATTTGAACGTAGAGCCTATCACACCCGATCATCACGTGGTATCTCAGCACGAAGAACTTTCGCAACGGTGCATACTCAGGGAGAACACTTCTTGATAATTAGTGAGAGATCATCTTATAATGCTACCGTCAATCAAAGCAAGATAAGATGCATAAAAGATAAACATCACATGCAATCAATATAAGTGATATGATATGGCCATCATCATCTTGTGCTTGTGATCTTCATCTTTGAAGCACCGTCGTGATCACCATCGTCACCGGCGCGTCACCTTGATCTCCATCGTAGCATCGTTATCGTCTCGCCAATCTTATGCTTCCACGACTATCGCTACCGCTTAGTGATAAAGTAAAGCATTACAGCGCGATTGCATTGCATACAATAAAGCGACAACCATATGGCTCCTGCCAATTGCCGATAATTCGGTTACAAAAGATGATCATCTCATACAATAAAATTTAGCATCATGTCTTGACCATATCACATCACAACATGCCCTGCAAAAACAAGTTAGACGTCCTCTACTTTGTTGTTGCAAGTTTTACGTGGCTACTACGGGCTTAAGCAAGAACCAATCTTACCTACGCATCAAAACCACAATGATAGTTTGTCAAGTTGGTGTTGTTTTAACCTTCGCAAGGACCGGGCGTAGCCACACTTGGTTCAACTAAAATTGGAGAAACTGTCACCCGCTGGCCACCTTTGTGCAAAGCACGTCGGGAGAACCGGTCTCGCGTAAGCGTACGCGTAATGTCGGTCCTGGCCGCTTCGTCCAACAATATCGCCGAACCAAAGTATGACATGCTGGTAAGCAGTATAACTTATATCGCCCACAACTCACTTGTGTTCTACTCGTGCATATAACATCAACACATAAAACCTAGGCTCTGATACCACTGTTGGGGAACGTGGTAATTTCAAAAAAATTCCTACGCACACGCAAGATCATGATGATGCATAGCAACGAGAGGGGAGAGTGTGATCTACGTACCCTTGTAGACCAACAGCGGAAGCGTTAGCACAACGCGGTTGATGTAGTCGTACGTCTTCACGGCCCGACCGATCAAGCACCGAAACTACGGCACCTCCGAGTTCTAGCACACGTTCAGCTCGATGACGATCCCCGGACTCTGATCCAGCAAAGTGTCGGGGAAGAGTTCCGTCAGCACGACGGCGTGGTGACGATCTTGATGTACTACCGTCGCAGGGCTTCGCCTAAGCACCGCTACAATATTATTGAGTACTATGGTGGAAGGGGGCACCGCACACGGTTAAGAATATGATCACACGGATCAACTTGTGTGTCTAGGGGTGCCCCTTGCCCCCGTATATAAAGGATCAAAGGGGGGGGTGCGGCCGGCAAGGAGGAGGGCGCGCCAGGAGGAGTCCTACTCCCACCGGGAGTAGGATTCCCCCCTTTCCTAGTTGGAATAGGATTCAGGGAAGGGGGAAAGAGGAGAGAGAGAAGGAAGGGGGGGGGGCGCCCCCCTCTCCTTGTCCTATTCGGACTAGGGGGGAGGGGGGCGCGGCCCAACCCTGGCCACCTCTCCTCTCTTTCACTAAAGCCCACTAAGGCCCATATACCTCCCGGGGGGTTTCGGTAACCTCCCGGTACTCCGGTAAAATCCCGATTTCACTCGGAACACTTCCGATATCCAAATATAGGCTTCCAATATATCAATCTTTATGTCTCGACCATTTCGAGACTCCTCGTTATGTTCGTGATCACATCCGGGACTCTGAACAAACTTCGGTACATCAAAATGCATAAACTCATAATATAACTGTCATCGAAACCTTAAGCGTGCGGACCCTACGGGTTCGAGAACAATGTAGACATGACCGAGACACGTCTCCGGTCAATAACCAATAGCGGAACCTGGATGCTCATATTGGCTCCTACATATTCTACGAAGATCTTTATCGGTCAGACCGCATAATAACATACGTTGTTCCCTTTGTCATCGGTATGTTACTTGCCCGAGATTCGATCGTCGGTATCTCAATACCTAGTTCAATCTCGTTACCGGCAAGTCTCTTTACTCGTTCCATAATACATCATCTCGCAACTAACTCATTAGTTGCAATGCTTGCAAGGCTTATGTGATGTGTATTACCGAGAGGGCCCAGAGATACATCTTCGACAATCGGAGTGACAAATCGTAATCTCGAAATACGCCAACCCAACATGTACCTTTGGAGACACCTGCAGAGCACCTTTATAATCACCCATTTACATTGTGACGTTTGGTAGCACACAAAGTGTTCCTCCGGCAAACGGGAGTTGCATAATCTCATAGTCATAGGAACATGTATAAGTCATGAAGAAAGCAATAGCAACATACTAAACGATCGGGTGCTAAGCTAATGGAATGGATCATGTCAATCAGACCATTCATCTAATGATGTGATCCCGTTAATCAAATAACAATTCTTTGTCCATGGTTAAGAAACATAACCATCTTTGATCAACGAGCTAGTCAAGTAGAGGCATACTAGTGATACTCTGTTTGTCTATATATTCACACATGTATTATGTTTCCGGTTAATACAATTGTAGCATGAATAATAAACATTTATCATGATATAAGGAAATAAATAATAACTTTATTATTGCCTCTAGGGCATATTTCCTTCAGTCGTCGCATTTTATTACCGACATCAGTGAGCCGGCGAGCCGCTGGGCCAACGCCGAGCCCGGGCTACGGCCAGGCTCGTCTTTGCCGGCGAACTGCCGACGGGATAGATCCGAGCGGCTAGCGGCGCAGTCAGTATTTGCATGCGCCTCGGAGGCGTTGCCTTGGCTGTGTGATGCGGTAGCTGGCCAATCCATGGCAAACTGCACTCGCTGGCGGCCCGGATGCGCCAAATCCCGTCGCCGAAGTTCTAGCGGTTGGCCACCTGCGTCCGGGCGAGAGAGGCACAAATGCGATGGTCATGCTTGGGGGGCGGGCGGGCTGGACAGGGAGGTGGCCGGGAAAATGGGCGGCGGCTATGGCAGGGATAGGGGCGGGGGCGGTGGGAGTGGGAGGGGAATAGAAAAAAAGGCGTTTGTGTCACCGATGGGGGGCAGGGGAGAACAAGGGCACACGTCCCGTCCGTTCGCTCGTGTCCATTTTGACGCAAATGCAGTCTAAATTTAGGCCGGTAATGGGTTAAAAGCGGGCAAAAATGAACGTTTATCCGTTTGCTTTCTTGCGTTGGGCCATGTCCTGCGTCCGTTTACTCTCATACTGATGCTGCCGAACTATTTGGGTCGTGCGTTGGAGTTGGCCTCATACCCTTCCGTAAAAAGAACATGACTGATGGCCACAAGCCCTTCCCTCTTTTTACCGGTGTCCGGAGCTCGACCCCGTCTAGCAGTACGCCACGCTGCTAGTAGTAGCAACTTTGTAGGTAAGCACAATACTGCACAGCTACGTACTAGAGTACTTAGTAGAAACCTTGTAGGTAAGCAGAAGTGGCATGGTATCGCACACGCCAAGATTGGAAGCCGTACAGGTAGTATACGTGTAGGTGAACGCACATGGCGTACGCCGTACTTTGTGCGCGCCCGATATTAAAAGTTGGCGACCGCGCCTGCCTCCCCGCCAGCTACCGGGTGTGTGCATACATGCAGATGCAGCCAGCCATGGGTGGCCACTGACTGACAGTGTCGACTCGACTCGGCATATATAACAGCTGCTTAGAGGAGCTGGGCTCCCAGATGCGATGCAGCCTGTACAGTGCCCCCACAACCGCACCACCCCGCCCCCGCCCTCGTCCCCGTCCCCGTGTCTTCTTCTTCCTCTCGCCTAGTGTGTTGGCTTCGGGCTTTCGCCTTGGCTAGCTGAGGCGGAGCTTCTCCCTCCCTCCCTTTCTTCCTTCCTTCTGAAGACCAGGAAACTGAAGGTAGCTGGGCTGCGGGTCTGGCAATGCCGCCACCCAGGGGGAGCCGGCCGGCGGGGTGCAACGGCGGATCTATGCTACGGCTGCTCGTCGTCGCCTCCCTCTGCTGCGGTTGCTTCGTCGTCGGGCGCTGGGGGAGCGGCGTGCTCCGGCCGGGTAAGCGATGAGCTGGGCTAGCGGGTGTGCGTTCCCTTGTGTTGTGTTGGCAAAGATCTCTTCATCTTGCGCGCGTTCGTGCTTGTTCTTGGTTTCTTTCCTTCTCTTTCTTTTCTGCTTGCTACAGCTGCAGATCTGAGAAGAGAGCGTAAAGCGTAGTATCATACACTTGTTTTTTGAAGCCTCTATATGATGATGATGCGAGGTGTTGTAGTGTGTTGTTAACTCGTTTCAGTTTCCTCTCGACAGATTCTGGGAGGATGGCAGGAGCAGCGATCTACGCCGGTGATCTGGTGAGTTTGATCGATCTTCTTGTGTTGTGTCTTGAGTGTGTTAAGCTCTAGAGTGTTCCCCTGCTAGCTAGCTTAGCTTCTCTGTTCATGTAAGAAAAATCTGTGGAGAGCAAAGCAAACAAAGATGCCGTCCATCCTAGCTAGATGTCGCAAGTTTTCATGTTTGGCTTCGGCCGATGCGTCTGACAAAGGCACGAATCCAAATCACACGATTGCGACTTCGCCGACTTGCGCAACGATAATCCACCAGGATGCGTCAAAATTAAGGACGCGGACCTTGGCTAGCTAGGGCCAGCGCCGCCGTCTCGTCGGCGTCGCTCGCTGGTCCCGTCGCCGGCCGCGGACAGCGACCGCCAGCCGGCCAGCTCACGGCGGCGTACGGCGCACCTGCTACTGCTAGCTTCCGACAGGCCTTCCACGGCGCGCGTCGGGGACCAGACGTCGGTCACGTCGCCGAGGTGGCGACCAGACGTCGTCGCTCGCTGCCCGTACGACTTTTGCGTAGCAGCACATTAACGCCGCGCGCACGGCCGGGCGCTCGGACCACACGCGCACGTACTACTACGTGCTTGATTGATTGCGCGGACGCGATATTTTCAGTCGTGAGCTAACGAGCAGCTTCCATTGGTGTCGCAGGACGGCTACCACCATGGGGGCGGCAGGCGGCGGCTGCTGGCCGGGGGCCCCGGCCCCGGGTCGCACCCGCCGCGGTGCACGTCCAAGTGCGGCAGCTGCAGCCCGTGCGTGCCCGTGCACGTGTCCGTGCCGCCGGGCGTGCTGGTCACCACGGAGTACTACCCGGTGGCGTGGCGCTGCAAGTGCCGCGACCGCCTCTACATGCCGTGACCACCGGCCGCCGCCACATGCAGCCCGCGCGCGTCGGTGGCCTCGGTCGAACGTCCGGCGGCGGGAAGAAGACGCGGCGTGTAGCGCCGGCCGCCCGGGCCGGCCGCCGAGCGTACGCGACCGCATACGTGCGTACTGTGCCCGTGCCGTACAGGGGCGCGCACCGTCAGTGTACATGTATGTATGGCAGTGAGTGACAGACATGGGTGGTGCTGGAGTGATGGATGCACGTGGTGGGCTACCGTGGCATGGCAGGGCAGGGCCGGCCTGCATGTGTAGCTGCGGACGGTGCTGCTGTGCACTGGCGTAGCGTGGACGTGGTGCGGCAACCCCGGCGCCATGGACCTACCGGGGGCGGTGGCGCAGGCAGGCAGCTCCCCCAGGCGCCTCGGCCTCTTTGCATGATTTTCGTGCGTGTCATCCTGTCATTCCTAGGCACTGAAATATACTACCACATGGCATTTTCTCTTCTCTCATCTTAGTAGGAGTATTTCGCTATTTTGTGTTGCATCCATCAGTCATGACTTTCTTCGTGGGGGAACATCCTTCAACGATTCTACAGTGTACGTAGTAATAATACTGATAAATTATAGTAACGTGATGTACTTTTTTTTTTGCGGGGTTAGTAACGTGATGTACTTGATGGGGAAGACGACAGGCTCGTCAACAGCGCGATTGTGCAGTGTTTCCGACTTCATTTATTCTTGTGTGGGAGGACATGCATGTCCTGAAGCGGCCAACGATTCATGTGCCCACACTGTGCGTGCATCCATCTTGAAACCCTGGGTCACAAAAATAAAGATGTCCCGGAACATCTTGCCAGGTGCCCCAAGCAGCAAAATAAGAAAAAGGTTGTTCAACTAAACAAAATTGAGTATCAGCACAATGCTAAACATAACCAGATTATGGTAATCCTTGTACTATTTAGCTTCCATTTCCCCCCATTTGAGCCATGATGTACCTTGCGTTAGATTTTACAGTTTTGCTATTTCACATCTAGATGTGAAATATTTATCTCACACCTAATTTCTAAGTCATTTGATGAAAAACTTTAAGATTTGTGCTCTTTTAAATTGTGGGCTCGCTTTGTTTCTTAACGTCGTTGTCTTGTTGTCCCGTAGGCTACATTATAGTAGCTGCGTTCGGCTCATATAGGTTCTTTTATGGGCTATAGTCCATATGGGCTGCTCCATGCGTTCTTCTCCTTTTTTTGAATTATAAACTATTTATTTTCATGTTTTTGTTACTTATTTATATTTTCTAGTTTCTCCCTTTTTCTTTTTTCCTTTTTCTATTAAATTTCCTTTTTCATTCTTTGATTATTTATTTTAAATTCATGAAAAAAACATATTATCATCTGTTCTGTTTAAATGTCCTGCAAATCTAGATCAAAAATTATTTTGGCGCCGTATCCCATGTTACTTCATGTGTCTCGTGTTTACTTGTCGACCTGCTTGCATGTGTGTTTTTTGTTAGGCCGTTTTTA
This sequence comes from Triticum urartu, assembly GCF_003073215.2. Classification (NCBI taxonomy): domain Eukaryota; kingdom Viridiplantae; phylum Streptophyta; class Magnoliopsida; order Poales; family Poaceae; genus Triticum; species Triticum urartu. Next base: position 491,956,600 of record NC_053022.1, on the reverse strand, counting down.
TGGCGTGATCTAGGGGCCCATTTCGAATTGTTTTTACTAATTCTCATTTAGATAAGAGTTAACAATGTCTAATCTACTCCCTCCGCTCCTAAATATTTGTCTTTCTAGAGATTTCAATAAGTAACTACATACGGAGCAAAATGAGTGAATCTACACTCTAAAAGCTGTCTATATACATCCGTATATGATAGTCCATTTCAAATATCTAAAAAGACAAATATTTAAGAACGGAGTGAATAACTCATACACTATTAGATGGATGTGCTTATGAGTCGCGTTTGTTGTGGTTGTGATGTGTTTTCGTTCGCCCCTTATGAAGCAGTGAGGTCCGGTATGACATTTTTGGTGGGCTTTTTTATATTTTGTGTGTTGGCTTTATTCTGTGGGTTGTATCTTTTTTGTGGAGGGTCACCCGTATTTTTATTCCTTGTTTTATTTATTTTGATTTGACTATGTAGTAGAGAAGGGCATAATTAGATTATTTTTTCTGATTTGCTAAATCTCTTCTAGATGAGATTTAGTGATGTCTCATCTAAGTCTATTAGTCATTCGATTTGTTTAATGTTCGCACAAACTCGATCATGTGCGCCTCGTGTCAGCCCGTTCTTTTTGTCATGTGTCCTCTTGTCCCATTTTATTTTGTGTCGGCCTATTCTGGTGTTTGGGAGGCGTGGCCTATTTCTTTCTTGTTTGTTTTTGCTGTGCGTTTTTTTGACTTGGTGGACCATTTGTAACGTCCACCGTCGACTTGCAAATGGATTCGTAGTTGTCCTAGTTGCAAGTTCACCCTCGACTTACAACTGGCCATGTGTTTTGTTTTTCATCCTAATTGCAAATCCATGCTCGACTCGCAACTGGGCTCGTAGTTTGTTATTTTCCGAGTTGCGAGTACACCCTTGACTCCCAAATAGTATTGCAGTTTTGTGTAGTTGTCCCAGTTGCAAGTCCGCCCTTGACTCGCAACTAGGCCGGTAGTTTGTTTCATCCCGGTAGCAAGTTCACCCTTTACTCAAAACTAGACTTGTAGTTTTGTAGTTGTCCCACTTGCAAGTTTGCCCTCGACTCCCAATTGGGTCCATAGTTTTGATGTTAGTTTTGTTTAGTTGTCCGATTGCAAGTCCACCCTTGACACGCAACTCGTATCATAGTTTTGTGTAGTTGTTCCAGTTATAAGTCCACCCTCAAGTCGTAACTAGGCCCGTAGTTTGTTTCATCCTAGTTGCAAGCCCACCCTTCACTTGCAACTCGACCTATGTTTTATATTTCATCTCATTTGCAGGTCCACCCTTGACTCGCAACTGGAATTCTAGTTTGAGTTAATCCCACTTGCAAGTCGTTCTTGAATTGCAATTGGGCTTGTAGTTTTATAGTTATCTCAATTGTAAGTCCACCCTCAACTTGTAAATGGAGCATCTGTTTTTGTTTTTCATCAGAGTTGCAAGTCCACCCTTGACTCGCAACCATGCTCATAGTTTGTTTCATCCTAACTGCAAGTCGATCCTTGACTTGCAATGGGACCCGTAGTTTCGTAGTTGTCCTAGTTACAAGTCCGCCCTTGACTCACAACTGGGTGTGTGTTTTGTTTTCATCCCAGTTGCAAGTCCACACTTGAATCACAACTGGGCTTGTAGTTTTTTAACGTGTTAGTTGTAAGTTCACCCTCGACTCGCAAATGGTATCATAGTTTTGTGTAGCTGTCCAAGTTGTAAGCCCGTCCATGACTCACAACTAGGCCCTAACTTTGTATTATCCCAGTTGCAAGTCCACCCTTGACTCACAACTGGGCTCGTAGTTTCCTAGTTGTCCCATTTGCAAGTCAAACCCTCGACTTCAATAGGGCCCATAGTTTTTTTGTTGTCCCAGTTGTTCATTGTTTTGTGTAGTTGTCTCAGTTGCAAGACCACCCTCGACTCGCAACGCATATAGTAGTTTTCTGCAGTTACCCCAGTTGCAAGTACACCCTTGACTCACAAATAGGCCCGTAGTTTGTTTCATATCAGTTGCAAGCCCACTCTCGACTCGCATCTCGACATATGTTTTATTTTTCTTCGCAGTTGCAGGTCCACACTTGACTCGCAACTGGGCCTATAGTTTATTTCATCCCAGTTGCAAGTCGACCCTTGACTCGCAACTGGCCTCGTTGTTTTATAGTTGTCTCAGTTGCATGTCAACCCTCGACTCGCACCTGGGCTCGTAGTTGTCCCAGTTGCAAGCCCACCCTTGACTCGCAATTGGAGCCTGTGTTTTCATTTTTACATCACAGTTGCAAGTCCACCCTTGACTGACAACTAGGACCATAGTAGAAACATTATTTTCCTATTACGATGACTTTCCACTTCACTTTGAAATTCCTTGAACTTTTCAAATGTTTCAGACTTGTGTTTCATTAAGCCCATATCTACTCAAATCATCAGTGAAAGTAAGAAAATAACGATATCCACCGCGTGCTTCAACACTCATCGGACTGCATACATTGGTATGTATTATTTTCAATAAGTCACTTGCCCGATCCATTGTACCGGAAAACGGGGTTTTAGTCATCTTGCCCATGAGGCATGGTTCACATGTTTTAAATGGTTCATAATCAAGTTATTCCAAAAGTCCATCAGCATGGAGCTTCTTGATGTGCTTTGCACCAATATGACCTAAGCGCCAATGCCACAAGTTTGTGGTACTATGATCATTAATTTTGCATCTTTTGGCATCAATATTATTGATACTTCCATTTTGCATCATGTTTTCCTACTGTTATTTATATTGTTTTTATGTAAAATAATGCCTTTTGGAGTAATTCTAATGCCTTTTCTCTCATAATATGCAAGGTTCACACAAGGAGGGAGAATACCGGCAGCTGGAATTCTGGACCTAAAAAAGCTATGTCAGGCTACCTATTCTACACAGCTCCAAATGAGCTGAAACTTCACGGAGATTTTTTATGGAATATATAAGAATTATTGGAGCAAATAACTACCAGAGGGTGCCCATGCCGGTGTCAAAACCGGCGGATCTCGGGTAGGGGGTCCCGAACTGTGCGTCTGAGGTTGACGGTAACAGGAGACAGGGAACACGATGTTTACCCAGGTTCGGGCCCTCTTGATGGAGGTAGAACCCTACGTCCTGCTTGATTAATATCAATGAGTATAGGGGTTACAAGAGTTGATCTACCACGAGATCGTAATGGCTAAAACCCTAGAAGTCTAGCCTATGTGATTATGATTGTCTCTACGGACTAAAACCCTCCTGTTTATATAAACACCGGAGGAGACTAGGGTTATACATAGTCGGTTACAAAGAAAGGAATCTTCATATCCGAGCCAAGCTTGCCATCCACGCCAAGGAGAGCCCCATCTGGACATGGGTGAAAGTCTTTGGTCTTGTATCTTCATAGCCCATCAGTCCGTCCCATGTCCAACAGGCCGGATGCCCGAGGACCCCTTAGTCCAGGACTCCCTCAGTAGCCCCCGAACCAGTCTTCCAATGACGATGTGTCCGGCGCGCAGGTTGTCTTCGGCATTGCAAGGCGGGTTCCTCCTCCGATTACTTCAAAGTCCCTGACTTAAAGAGCAATATTCGGCTTTCCATTTAATATCGCGCCCATCGGCTTCCACGTCTTCCTGACTTCAGCCTCCACGTGTCGAGCGAATATGAGAGGTCGGGGTATTTTTGCACATATCACCCTGACCATACACCTATTTAAAGAGATTAGATCTCAGATCCATTCCACACCCTATGAAAAAAATCCTCAGAGCTTGCTAAGAGAAACCACTCCAACATGGCTAGCGCTCCCAGCTCTTCCTCTGGCCTCCACGGCTCTGAAAAAGGTGACTGGGAGAGATGTTCCGTATCTCACGGTCAGCTGACGAAGCTGCAAAAATAGGGATTTCTTCCCCCCGCGGATCTAGTCCCCGTCCGAGCAGGATCGACGTCCTTCAATGGCGGGGTTCAGGCGGAGAATTTCCCCAATCCATCCGGGGGGAATGAGTGTGCTTCTTTCCCTACTTGCTAAGAGGCGTCAGATTTCCAATCCACCCATTCCTCCGAGGACTTCTGGAGTATTATGGCCTCCAACCGCACAATTTTACTCCTGCCTCCATCCTGCACATTGTGGGTTACATTGCTCTTTGTGAGCTATTTCTGGGCTGTGAGGCCCATTTTGAATTATGGAGGAAATTGTTCTGCCTCGTCCCTCGTAACCAAGGGGATCAATATTCGAAGTGGGGGGAGCCGAGGTATGGCGCATTGCCGGGACCGGATACCTGTCCGGCACGCCGAAGAAGGCATCCGAAGAGTGGCCTTCTGAATGGTTCTATATTGACGACGCCGTTCTTCCCGACCTAGTCCGAATGGGTATCCCTGAATTTTCAAGTGCTCCATTGAAGAAACGCCATAGCTGGCGCCCTCGGAGCCTCGAGGAGGAGGATAGCACGGAAGTCAGTCAGTTGATGGGCAAGATTAAGATGCTCGCCCAGTCCAGATCATCAATAATTGAGGTAATGGCGATTTCTATAGTGCGGGGGGTCCAACCACTCCAATACAGAGGGCTTCCCATGTGGCACTATAATGGGGAAGATGACGCCTCATGCTGCGGTTGGAAGGGTCCGAAAACCCCCGCCGCTTTGGCCAAAATATTGGCCGAACTGTACAAAGGGGAGAAGGAGGAGTTCACTCGTCTCCAATGTCGAGATGGATTTTCCATGTATAATCCTCCTAGCTGGGTAAGTTCCACTCCCACCATTTTACTCAATCCTCTCCCTGAATCATTTTTAATGGATAGTAACATATCCACTCGCAACAGGAATGGCGAAAGGCTACCGAGGGGATCCATAGCCCCGCCCCCAGCCGGAGGGTCACAATCGGGACCTTGACCCTAGATTCGAAGAAGATCCAGACATATTTGTGGAGCTCGAGAATGGAGTATTCTACCAAACGAGCTATGATGGTACGGAAGTGCCCATCATTGCCGATTATCGGCCTCCTTCCTGCTTCGCATGTAAGTAATTTTAAGAGACACCTTCTTCGAAAGAGCTTCCTTATTATGCCTCACCCACCGCACCGTTTCATGCTCCAAAGGGGAGGCACTTGACGCCGCAATGCGCACCAGAAGTATCTCCAAGGAGAGCGGTGCCCGCGCCGAGCACATCTTTGAAGAGAAAGGCAAACAACGATACGGCAGGACCTTCATCAAAGAGGTAAGGCTTTCTTTTAAAAATATGCCTCCTGGTCGTCATATCAAATCATGATGTCATCCGCCGCATTCTATCAGGAAAAGTGTCCGCCGGACTATGTTCGGGGATCCTGTCGATCATGCCTCCACTAGTCAGGTTCGAGATCCTGCCCTAAGGACGAGGGTTGACACGAGAGTGGCGCCGGACTGTCCTTCCGCAGAGGATTCGAACGATATGTCCGTCACGAACTCTGAAGTGGAGAGCACCATGGATCATCGTCGTCGGAGGGCCGCTCTCCGTGACCCCGACTTTTCAAAGGAGGCATTTGATGCCTTCAGCTCGGCCGATGCGTGTACATCCAAGCTGCTCAGGATAGACTTGCCAGAGCCACGGACCAACATCTAAAAGATATGCGGGTAAGCGTAGATTTAATAATCATATACCAGTAGCCCCCGAGACTTAAAGCAGTTGATACAACTGATTTAAGGATCATTGTATAATCAGGCACTTATGGAGAAGAATAGCCTGTTGTCTCAAGAGATGGCAAAATGTCAGACTCAGCTAACTGCGGCTACCGCCGAATTGGAAAAATCCAAGGAGGCACCTCCTGGTAATGCTTATTCCCGTCAGAAAAAAGTATAATCATATACCAGCTGTATTAATACTGTTGTGTTTCTGCTGACAGAATCAGTAGAGCAACTGAGAGGGAAACTGAAGGAAGCCCAAGCTGGTGAACAAGAGGCCAAAAGGCAACATGCGGCAGGCAAACGTGTGCTGACGCGGGTCAGGGATGAAAAGAACAAGCTGCAGGATTCCCATACCCAACTGGGTGAAGAACTGAAAGATGTTTGAGCCCAGCTAGCTGATGCCGTCAAGGAGAATAGGAGGCTACAAGGCGGCATATTCAGTATGATTTTCAAACTTGCCTCCCTATAATTCGGTGAGGGCTGAAACTGACAGATTTACGTCTGCAGGTATGTTGACTGGCCGCCCCAAAGAGGAAATGTCCGGATCTCAAGGTGACCTGCTACAAGAGCTGTCCCAGATGCACGGGCGAGTTCGGCAAGCAATGTGGAGTGTTGCCAAGGCTTTATGGCCATCCGCCTCTCCTCCAGGAGGTATGGCGGAGCTCGTGGAGCTGTTCAAAGGGGCACATCGGCGTATTAGATTATGGAAGATATTAGCCTGCCGGGAAGGTACGCGAGAGGCCCGGGACATGGTAAAAACATGCTATACCAAGCTTGATCCAAATCATATGGCCCAGGTCGGACCTCTAGGGTCAGATGGGAACGAAATTCCTGTTAATTTGGTATATGACCAAGTAGAAGTAGCCGCCAAATATTCCCAACAGGATTGTAAGCTAGACAGCCTGTTAGACGGTATAGAGGAGGAAATTTTTGAGTCCAAGTGACTATGTACTTTCCTTGACATATTTGTCCCTAGCCAGATTGTAAAACGATTGTCATGGCCGACCTTTTCGCTTCGACCTCTGGACCCGAAGGTCCGGAGTGTTTCCGAATACCTGAGCGGCGAAATAGACCGGGGTATGCGTGGAAACCAGGCGTAGGGGTCATAATTGCTTGAACAGACAAGTTGTATCCAGCTAGCTATGTTATATTACATTGTGATTGTAAGAAACATCTTCCAGAGAGAATAGTTCCATTAAGGGTTTCTTTCCCTGGGTGTACATGCGTTGATGTGCATGTCCGAACTGTGATTGAAAAGATCGCAGTATACGTAACATCCGGGGGTTCATAGTGGGAGAAATATAAAAACATCTTTAGTCCGCCGATCGAATATTCCCTTAAGAATGCTTGCTTTGGGCTTCACCCAGTCTGAGGTACACATCCGGATGACCCGGCAGTAGCAATCGCAGAGGTGCTCCCTTTATGCCCTAGCCGAACTAACGGGAACGTAGGGCATAAGCACAGGAGCCAGGCAACCCAGCTTGGCCAAAAATTAAGTCATATCGATGCATATAATAGCGAAAAAAAGTAAATATGAGGAGAAAACGCATATGTGATGGGCTTGATGCTCAAAAAATAACAATAATAAGCTTCTGTGCAAGAAGCCCCCAGGTATAATGGACGTTTACATTTGAATATGTGTACGTCATATGTGCATGTTTTGGTCGTACAAGAGCTTTAAGGCTAAAAAAAGAACAAGAGAAAAGAGAGGAGAAGAAATAATGGAGACAACAGGGAGAAGGAGACGAACGAAGAGTTCGGCGCTAGGCATAGAATCTTTGGAGTCTGGCCACGTTTCAGGGGTTCGACTCTAGGCGATTGTCTGATGCATCACACAGGCGGTACGCTCCTCCAGTGAGAACTTCGTCAATGATGAAGGGACCCTCCCACTTGGGCTTGAGTTTGTCCTTTTTCTTCTCCGGCAAGCGTAGAACTAATTCGCCAACATTATATGTCTTGGCCTGCACCTCTCTGCTTTGATATCTGTGGGCCTGCTGTTGATAAAATGCGGAACGGGCTTTTGCAACGTCGCGCTCCTCCTCCAGGGCATCTAAGTTGTCCTACCGATCAAGCTCGGCCTCTCTCTCTTCGTACATGCGCACTCGAGGTGTGTCATGAATAATGTCGCAGGTTAGCACAACCTCTGCGCCGTACACCATGAAAAAAGGTGTATATCCGGTAGTACGATTAGGCGTGGTCCGCAGCCCCCAGAGTACGGAGTCTAGCTCCTCAACCCAGTGCTTGTCTGATTCTTTCAAAGACCGCACTAGTCTGGGTTTGATGCCGCTCATAATTAGACCATTAGCCCATTTGACTTGACCGTTTGTTTGCGGATGATAAACGAAGGCGTAATCGAGCTTAATGCCTAGATTAGCGCACCAAGCTTTCACCTCATCGGCTGTAAAATTGGAGCCGTTGTCGGTGATGATACTGTGTGGGACACCATAACGGTGCACGACACCGGATATAAAGTCTATCACAGGTATTGCTTTGGCCGTTTTAACTAGTTTGGCCTTTATCCACTTAGTGAACTTATCTATCATAACCAGCAGATATTTTTTCTTATGGCCGCCTCCTTTAAGGGGTCCGACCATATCCAGCCCCCAGACCACAAAAGGCCAAGTAATGGGGATTGTTTGTAGAGTGGTGGGCGGCATATGGCTTTGGTTGGCGAAAAGCTAGCATCCAACGCAACGTTGGACAAGGTCCTGTGCATCTGCCCGGGCCGTTGGCCAATAGAAACCTATACGGAATGCGTTGCTTACAAGGGCCCGAGCTGCGGCATGGTGACCACCTAGACCAGCATGAATTTCAGCCAAGAGCTGCCGCCCCTCTTCCTCAGAGATACATCTTTGAAGTACTCCGGTAGCGCTTTTCTGGTAGAGCTCTCCTTCGTGGACCTTGTAGGCTTTCGAACACCGAACAATGCAACGAGCCTCATTCTAATCCTCAGGGAGCTCTCGCCTGTTAAGGTAGGCCAAGAAGGGTTCAGTCCATGAGGCAATGACTGCCATGATAAGATGGGCCGACGGTGTTATTTCGGTGGCCGAGCCTCCGATTATATCAGTGTGTTCGGAATCTGGGGTTATGGTCGGATCCGGACTGGTGTTGCCGCTCTCCCCTTGCCACACCACATATGGCTTAAAAAGCCTTTCCAAAAAGATGTTAGGTGGGACGGGGCCGCGCTTAGCACCGATGCGAGCAAGGACATCCGCCGCCTGATTACTTTCTCGAGCCACATGGTGAAACTCGAGCCCTTCGAACCGAGCCAACATTTTGAGAACGGCGTTACGGTAAGCCGCCATCTTCGGATCTTTGGCATCGAAATCTCCATTTATTTGAGATATTGCGAGGTTCGAGTCCCCGCGCACTTCCAGGCGTTGTATGCCCATGGAGACAGCCATCCGAAGACCGTGCAATAAGGCCTCCTATTCGGCTGCATTGTTGGAGTCTGTGTATAATATTTGGAGTACGTACTGAACTGTGTCTCCGGCGAGGGACGTTAAGACAATGCCCGCCCCTAAGCCCGACAGCATTTTAGAACCATCGAAGTGCATGACCTAGTTGGAATATGTGCCGTACTCTTTAGGGAGTTCGGCCTTTGTCCATTCGTCGACGAAGTCTGCCAGTACTTGTGATTTGATGGCTCGGCGTGGCTTATATGTTATGTCGAATGGAAGGAGCTCAATGGCCCACTTGGCAATCCGGCCCGTGGAGTCGCGGTTGTTTATTATGTCATTCAGTGGTACTTCGGAAGCCACTGTGATCGAACACTCTTGGAAATAGTGTCGTAGCTTCCGGGATGCCATGAAGACCGCGTATGCTATCTTTTGATAATGAGGGTACCGGGATTTGCATGGAGTTAGGACAGTGGATACGTAGTATATCGGCTTCTGGAGCGGGAATTTGTGTCCGTCCTCTGCTACCTCTTGAGCATGCGTTGGTTTTCCCTTGAAGAGGAAAGGGTGATGCAGCAAAGCAGCGTAAGTATTTCCCTCAGTTTTTGAGAACCAAGGCATCAATCCAGTAGGAGACCACGCGCGAGTCACCTCGTACCTACACAAACAAATAAGAACCTCGCAACCAACGCGATAAAGGGGTTGTCAAACCCTTCACGGCCACTTGCAAGAGTGATATCTGATAGAGATAATAATAATAAGATAAATATTTTTGGTATTTTTATGATATAGATTGAAAGTAAAGATTGCAAAATAAAATAGATTGGAAAATAGACCCGAGGGCCATAGGTTTCACTAGTGGCTTCTCTCAAGATAGCATAAGTATTACGATGGGTGAACGAATTACTGTCGAGCAATTGATAGAAAAGCGAATAATTATGAGAATATCTAGGTATGATAATGTATATGGGCATCACGTCCGTGAAAATTAGACCGACTCTTGCCGGCATCTACTACTATTACTACACACATCGACCGCTATCCAGCATGCATCTAGAGTATTAAGTTCATAAGAACAGAGTAACGCTTTAAGCAAGATGACATGATGTAGAGGGATAAACTCACGCAATATGATATAAACCCCATCTTTTTATCCTCGATGGCAACAATACAATACATGTCGTTTCCCCTACTGTCACTAGGATCGAGCACCGCAAGATTGAATCCAAAGCTAAGCACTTATCCCATTGCAAGAAAGATCAATCTAGTAGGCCAAACCAAACTAATAATTCAAAGAGACTTGCAAAGATAACCAATCATACATGAAAGAATTAAGAGAAGATTCATATATTGTTCATAGATAATCTTGATCATAAACCCACAATTCATCGGATGTCGAAAAACACACCGCAAAAGAAGATTACGTCGAATAGATCTCCAAGATAATCAAGGAGAACTTTGTATTGAGATCCAAAGAGAGAGAAGAAGCCATCTAGCTAATAACTATGGACCCGAAGGTCTGAGGTAAACTACTCACACATCATCGGAGAGGCTATGGTGTTGATGCCCTCCGTGATCAATGCCCCCTCTGGCGGAGCGCCAGAAAAGGCCCCAAGATGGGATCTCACGGGTACAGAAGGTTGCGGCGGTGGAATTAGGTTTTCGTGGTGCTCCTCGATGTTTTCAGGGTACGTAGGTATATATAGGAGGAAGAAGTAGGTCGGTGGAACCACGAGGGGCCCATGAGGGTGGAGGGCGCGCCCAGGGGGGTAGGCGCGCCCCCCTGCCTCGTGGACTCCTCGTTGGTTGCTTGACGTCCACTCCAAGTCCTCTGGATCACGTTTGTTCCAAAAATCACGCTCCCGAAGGTTTCATTCCGTTTGGACTCCGTTTGCTATTCTTTTTCTGCGAAACACTGAAATAGGCAAAAAACAACAATTTGGGCTGGGCCTCCGGTTAATAGGTTAGTACCAAAAATAATATAAAAGTGTATAAATAAGCCCATTAAACATCCAAAACAGAATATATATAATAGCATGGATCAATCAAAAATTATAGATACGTTGGAGACGTATCAAGCATCCCCATGCTTAATTCCTGCTCGTCCTCGAGTAGGTAAATGATAAAAACAGAATTTTTGGTGTGGAATGCTTCCTAACATATTTCTTAATGTAATTTTATTTATTGTGGCATGAATGTTCAGATCCGAAAGATTCAAGATAAAAGTTTAATATTTACATAAAAATAATAATAGTTCAAGAATACTAACTAAGCAATCATGTCTTCTCAAAATAACATGGCCAAAGAAAGTTCATCCCTACAAAATCGTATAGTTTGGTCATGCTCCATTTTCGTCACACAATAATGCTCTCATCATGCACAACCCCGATGACAAGCCAAGCAATTGTTTCATACTTTAGTAATCTCAAACTTTTTTCAACTTTCACGCAATACATGAGCGTGAGCCATGGATATAGCACTATGGGTGGAATAGAATATAATGAAGGGGGTTATGTGAAGAAGACATAAAGGAGAAAGTCTCACATTGACGTGGCTAATCAATGGGCTAGGGAGATGCCCATCAATTGATGTCAATGCAAGGAGTAGGGATTGCCATGCAACGGATGTACTAGAGCTATAAATGTATGAAAGCTCAACAAAAGAAACTAAGTGGGTGTGCATCCAACTTGCTTGCTCACGAAGACCTAGGGCACTTGAGGAGGCCCATTGTTGGAATATACAAGCCAGGTTCTATAATGAAGAATTCCCACTAGTATATGAAAATGACAAAACAAGAGACTCTCTATCATAAAGATCATGGTGCTACTTTGAAGCACAAGTGTGGAAAAAGGATAGTAGCATTGCCCCTTTTTTTGGGCCTTCTTTTTTTATTTGGCCTTTCTCTTCCTTTTTTGGGAAAATGCTCTATTAATGATGATCATCACACTTCTATTTATTTACAACTCAATGATTACAACTCGATACTAGAACAAGATATGACTCTATATGAATGCCTCCGGCGGTGTACCGGGATGTGCAATGACTCATGAGTGACATGTATGAAAGAATTATGAACGGTGGCTTTGCCACAAATACTATGTCAACTACATGATCATGCAAGGCAATATGACAATGATGATGCATGTCATAATAAACGGAACGGTGGAAAGTTGCATGGCAATATATCTTAGAATGACTATGGAAATGCCATAATAGGTAGGTATGGTGGCTGTTTTGAGGAAGATATAAGGAGGTTTATGTGTGATAGAGCGTATCGTATCACGGGGTTTGGATGCACCGGCGAAGTTTGCACCAACTCTCAAGGTGAGAAAGGGCAATGCGCGGTATCGAAGAGGCTAGCAATGATGGAAGGGTGAGAGTGCGTATAATCCATGGACTCAACATTAGTCATAAAGAACTCACATACTTATTGCAAAAATCTACAATTCATCAAAAACCAAGTATTACACACATGCTCCTAGGGGGATAGATTGGTAGGAAAATACCATCGCTCGTCCCCGACCGCCACTCATAAGGAAGGCAATCAAATAACACCTCATGTTTCAAATTTGTTACACAACGTTTACCATACGTGCATGCTACGGGACTTGCAAACTTGAACACAAGTATTTCTCAAATTCGCAACTACTCAACTAGCACAACTTTAATATCACTATCTCCATATCTCAAAACAATCATCAAGTATCAAACTTCTCTTAGTATTCAATGCACTTATATGAATTTTTTTATAGTATCAAAGGCAAATTACCATGCTGTTCTAAAGGACTCTCAAAATAATATAAGTGAAGAATGAGAGATAAATTATTTCTATAAAATTAAACCACCGCCGTGCTCTAAAAGATATAAGTGAAGCACTAGAGAAAAAACTATAGCTCAAAATATATAAGTGAAGCACATAGAGTATTCTAATAAATTCCAATTCATGTGTGTCTCTCTCAAAAGGTGTGTACAGCAAGGATGATTGTGGTAAACTAAAAAGCAAAGACTCAAATCATACAAGACGCTCCAAGCAAAACACATATCATGTGGCGAATAAAAATATAGCTCCAAGTAAAGTTACCGATGAACGAAGACAAAAGAGGGGATGCCTTCCGGGGCATCCCCAAGCTTAGGCTTTTTGGTGTCCTTGTATTTTACCTTGGGGTGCCTTGGGAATCCCCAAGCTTAGGCTCTTTCCACTCCTTGTTCCATAATCCATCAAATCTTTACCCAAAACTTGAAAACTTCACAACACAAAACTTACAGAAAATCTCGTGAGCTCCGTTAGTGAAAGAAAACAAAATACCACTTCAAGGTACTGTAATGAACTCATTATTTATTTATATTGGTGTTAAAACTACTTTATTCGAACTTCTCTATGGTTTATAAAATCTATTACAAGCCATAGATTCATCAACATAAGCAAACAACACACGAAAGACAGAATCTGTCAAAAACAGAACAGTCTGTAGTAATCTGTAACTAACGCAAACTTCTGGGACCCCAAAAATTCTAAAATAATTTTTTTCACGTGAGGAATTTATATATTAATCATCTTCAAAACGAATTAACTAAATATCACTCTCGAATAAAAAATGGCAGCAATTCTTGTGAGCGCTAAAGTTTCTGTTTTTTACAGCAAGATCAAAAAGACTTTCCCCAAGTCTTCCCAACGGTTCTACTTGGCACAAACACTAATTAAACACAAAAAACACAACCAAAACAGAGGCTAGATAAATAATTTATTACTAAACAGGAACAAAAAGCAAGGAATAAAAATAAAATTGCGTTGCCTCCCAACAAGCACTATCATTTAACGCCCCTAGCCAGGCATGAAAGCGAGGATAGATCTAGGTATTGCCATCTTTGGTAGGCAATCCATAAGTGGCTCTCATAATTGATTCATATGGTAATTTAAGTTTCTTTCTAGGAAAGTGTTCCATGCCTTTACTTAACGGAAATTGGAATCTAATATTCCCTTCCTTCATATCAATAATTGCACCAATCGTTCTAAGGAAAGGTCTACCAAGACTAATAGGACATGAAGGATTGCAATCTATATCAAGAACAATGAAATCTACGGGCACATAATTCCTATTTACAACAATAAGAACATCATTAATCTCACATAGGTTTCTTAATGGTGGAATCCACAAGGTGCAAGTTTAAAGAGCAGTCATCAAATTCACGGAAACCTAGCAAATCACACAAAGTTTTTGGGATCGTGGAAACACTAGCACCCAAATCACACAAAGCATAACATTCATGATCTTTATTTTTTATTTTAATTGTAGGTTCGCACTCATCATAAAGTTTTCTAGGGATAGAAACTTCCAACTCAAGTTTTTCTTCGTAAGATTGCATCAAAGCATCAACGATATGTTTAGAAAAGCTTTATTTTGACTATAAGCATGAGGAGAATTTAGCACGGATTGCAACAAGGAAATACAATATATCAAAGAGCAATTATCATAATTAAATTCTTTGAAATCCAAGATAGTGGGTTCATTGCTATCTAAAGTTTTGACCTCTCCAATCCCACTTTTATCAATTTTTGCATCAAGATCTAAAAACTCTGAATTTTTGGGACGCCTTCTAACTAAAGTTGACTCATCTCCAGTCCCATCATTATCAAGATTCATATTGCAAAACAAAGATTTAATTGGGGACACATCAATAACCTTTAGATCTTCATCATTATTATCATGGAAACTAGAAGAACATGCTTTCACAAAGCAATCTTTTTTAGCACGCATGCTAGCGGTTCTTTCTTTGCACTCCTCAATGGAAATTCTCATGGATTTGAGAGACTCATTGATATCATGCTTAGGTGGAATAGATATAAGTTTCAATGAATCAACATCAAGAGAAATTCTATCCACGTTCCTAGCCAACTCATCAATCTTAAGCAATTTTTCTTCAATCAAAGCATTGAAACTCTTTTGCGAACTAATAAATTCTTTAATACTAGATTCAAAATCAAAGGGCATCTTATTATAATTTCCATAAAAATTCTTGTAGGAATTACCATAATTATTAGAGGAATTACTAGGAAACGGCCTAGAATTAAAATTACCTCTATACAAGTTGTTACCAAAATTGTTCGTACCAACAAAATTCACATCCATAGATTCATTATTATTCTCAATCAAAGTAGACAAAGGCATATCATTAGGATCAGTATGAGCACTGTTATTAGTAAACAATTTAATAAGTTCATCCATATTTCCACTCAAAACATTAATCTCTTCAATTGCATGCACCTATTTACTAGTAGATCTTTCACTGTGCCATTGAGAATAATTAATCATAATATTATCTAGGAGTTTGGTAGCTTCTCCTAAAGTGATTTCCATAAAAGTGCCTCCCGCGGCGGAATCTAAAAGATTTCTAGAAGCAAAATTAGACCCGGCATAATTTTTTTGTATAATCATCCATAAATTCAAACCATGTGTATGGCAATTATGTATCATTAATTTCATCCTCTCCCAAGATTGTGCAACACGCTCATGATCAAGTTGCTTATAATTCATAATATTGTTTCTAAGAGAGATGATCTTAGCGGGAGGAAAATACTTAGAGATAAAAGCATCTTTGCACTTATTCCATGAATCAATACTATTTTTAGGCAAAGACGAAAACCAAGCTTTAGCACGATCTCTAAGTGAAAACGGAAATAGCTTAAGTTTAACAATATCATTATCCACATTTTTCTTCTTTTGCATATCACACAAATCAGCAAAGTTGTTTATGGGTAGCAGCATCTTCACTAGGAAGGCCAGAAAACGGATCTTTCATGGCAAGATTCAGCAAAGCAGTATTAATTTCACAAGATTCAACATCGGTAAGAGGAGCAATCGGAGTGCTAATAAAATCATTATTGTTGGTATTGGCAAAGTCACACAATTTAGTATTATCTTGAGCCATCATGACAAGAAAGCAATCCAACACACAAGCAAGCAAGCGAAGGAAAAGCAAACGGAAAGAGAGGGCGAAAGGAAAAAAGGGCGAATAAAACGGCAAGGGTGAAGTGGGGGAGAGGAAAATGAGAGGCAAATGGCAAATAATGTAATGCAAAGGATATGGGTTGTGATGGGTACTTGGTATGTCTTGACTTGGCGTAGATATCCCTGGCAACGGCGCCAGAAATCCTTCTTGCTACCTCTTGAGCATGCGTTGGTTTTCCCTTGAAGAGGAAAGGGTGATGCAACAAAGCAGCGTAAGTAGTTCCCTTAGTTTTTGAGAACCAAGGTATCAATCCAGTAGGAGACCATGCGCGAGTCACCTCGTACCTACAAAAACAAATAAGAACCTCGCAACCAACGCGATAAAGGGGTTGTCAATCCCTTCACGGCCACTTGCAAGAGTGAGATCTTATAGAGAGAATAATAATAAGATAAATATTTTTGGTATTTTTATGATATAGATTGAAATTAAAGATTGCAAAATAGACCTGGGGGCCGTAGGTTTCACTAGTGGCTTCTCTCAAGATAGCATAAGTATTACGGTGGGTGAACGAATTACTGTCGAGCAATTGATAGAAAAGCGAATAATTATGAGAATATCTAGGTATGATCATGTATATAGGAATCACGTCCGTGACAAGTAGACCGGTTCCTGCCTGCATCTACTACTATTACTCCACACATCGACCGCTATCCAGCATGCATCTAGAGTATTAAGTTCATAAGAACATAGTAACGCTTTAAGCAAGATGACATGATGTAGAGGGATAAACTCATGCAATATGATATAAACCCCATCTTTTTATCCTCGATGGCAACAATACAATACGTGTCGTTTCCCTTTCTGTCATTGGGATCGAGCACCGCAAGATTGAACCCAAAGCTATGCACTTCTCCCATTGCAAGAAAGATCAATCTAGTAGGCCAAACCAAACTGATAATTTGAAGAGACTTGCAAAGATACACAAATCATACATAAAATAATTTAGAGAAGATTCAAATATTGTTTATAGATAATCTGGATCATAAACCCACAATTCACCGGATCTCGACAAACACACCGCAAAAAGAGAGTTACATCGAATAGATCTCCAAGAGAATCGAGGAGAACTTTGTATTGAGATCCAACGAGAGAGAAGAAGACATCTAGCTACTAGCTATGGACCCGAAGGTCTGCGGTAAACTACTCACACGTCATTGGAGAGGCTATGGTGTTGATGTAGAAGCCCTCCGTGATCAATGCCCCCTCCGGCGGAGCGCTAGAAAAGGCCCCAAGGTGGGATCTCACGGGTAAAGGAAGTTGCGGCGGTGGAATTAGGTTTTCGTGGTGCTCCTCGATGTTTCTCGGGGTACATGGGTATATATAGGAGGAAGAAGTACATCGGTGGAGCAACGAGGGGCCCACGAGGGTGGAGGGCGCGCCTAGGGGGTAGGCGCGCCACCTGCCTTGTGGCCTCCTCGTTGGTTGCTTGACGTCCACTCCAAGTCCTTTGGATCACGTTTGTTCCAAAAGTCACGCTCCCGAAGGTTTCATTCCGTTTGGACTCCGTTTGATATTCTTTTTTCTATGAAACATTGAAATAGGCAAAAAACAGCAATTTGGGCTGGGCCTCCGGTTAATAGGTTAGTCCCAAAAATAATATAAAAGCATATAAATAAGCCCATTAAACATCCAAAACAGAATATATAATACCATGGAGCAATCAAAAATTATAGATACGTTGGAGACGTACCATCCTCCTCTCGCTCAACGACGAGTACTGCGCTCACCACCTGGTGTGTTGCAGAGATGTATAGTAACATTGGTTCACCGACGCTTGGCGCAACTAGGATTGGGTTGCTCGCTAAAAGAGCCTTTATTTCTTCCAATCCAGCCGTTGCCGCATCCGTCCACTCGAAGTGGTCGGTGCGTCGAAGAAGTCGATAAAGTGGCAATGCTTTTTCTCCTAGTCTGGAGATAAAGCGGCTTAAAGCTGCCACACATCCGGCTAGTTTTTGGACCTGTTTAAGGTCTGATGGTGTAGCCAATTGCGATAAAGCTCGGATTTTGGCTGGATTTGCGTTGATTCCTCTACTGGAAACAATAAAGCCCAACAGTTTTCCAGAGGGAACGCCGAAAACACATTTTTCCGGATTGAGCTTAATGTCATATGTCCGGAGATTATCGAATGTGAGGCGTAAGTCGTCTATTAATGACTCGACATGCTTAGTCTTGATGATGACATCGCCCTCATATGCTTCAACTATCTTGCCGATTTGTTTCTCCAGGCATGTTTGAATCATGTGTTGGTAGGTGGCGCCGGCGTTTTTAAGCCCAAAGGGCATAGTGTTGAAGCAGAAAGGACCGTATGGGGTAACGAATGCCATTGCGGCTTGGTCGGATTCCTTCATTTTAATTTGATGGTATCCGGAATATGCATCGAGGAAACACAGTGAGTCGTGTCCTGCAGTGGCATCAATAATTTGATCGATGCGGGGGAGGGGGAAGGGATCCTTAGGGCAAGCTTTGTTGAGGTCTTTGAAATCGACGCACAGGCGCCAGGATTTATCCTTCTTTGGCACGATCACTAGGTTTGCTAGCTAGTCCGGGTGTTTTATTTCTTTGATGAATCCGGCCTCAATTAACTTGGCTAGCTCCTCCCCCATAGCTTGTCGTTTGGGTTCGGAAAAGCGCCGCAATGTTTGCTTGATCGACTTATATCCCTTCAATATATTGAGGCTATGCTCGGCCAACCTGCGTGGGATTCTTGGCATATCAGAAGGGTGCCAGGCGAATATGTCCCAGTTCTCGCGTAGGAACGCTCGTAGTGCGG